>NW_026736740.1:0-60236 GCF_949786415.1 Peromyscus eremicus | reverse complement strand
GCAGAGTGTGTTTCTTTTAAGGCGAGCTAGAGTTTGTTTCCCAGTCCTAAATGGAGTTGAGTCACATGCAGTTTTTTGTCCTACGAGCAAGAGTTGTTTTCTGGTAACACGAGTCACTATTGTGCTCCAATTGCCATACACAGTGCAAAGAGCACTCGCGTCTGTTCTCAGCAAGTACAGTGTATCAGACTGAAGAGGAGCTACTGTTCTTGTCAGTTTCCTAAGCAGAGTGGAACTAGATATGGCCCGTGTGTGTAGGAAGCACAGTTATTATGTTCTGAGCAAGCTCACTGTTCTGGCCCTGTAGGAAACACAGCAGAGTAGAAGAGTGTTCTTTTCACTAAAGCAGAGTGTGTTTCTTGTAAGGCGAGCTCGCGTTTGATTCCCGGTCCTAAATGGAGTTGAGACACATGCAGTTTTTGGTCCTATGAGCAAGAGTTGTTTTCTGGTAAGAAGAGTCACTATTGTGCTCCAAATGCCGTACACAGTGCAAATAGCACTCGCGTCTGTTCCCAGAAAGTACAGTGTATTGGACTAAGTAGGAGCTACTGTTCTTGTCAGTTTCCTAGGAAGAGTTGAACTAGATATGGTCCATTTGTGCAGGAAGCACAGTTCTTTTGTTCTGAGCAAGCTCACTGTTTGGACCCCATAGGAAACACAGTAGAGTAGAAGAGTGCTCTTTTCTCAAAAGCAGAGTGTGTTTCTTGTAAGGCGGGCTAGCGTTTGTTTCCCAGTCCTAAATGGAGTTGAGTCACATGCAGTTTTTTGTCCTACGAGCAAGAGTTGTTTTCTGGTAAGACGAGTCACTATTGTGCTCCAATTGCCATACACAGTGCTAATAGCACTCGCGTCTCTTCCCCGCAAGTACAGTGTATTGGACTGAAGAGGAGCTACTGTTCTTGTCAGTTTCCTAAGCAGAGTTGAACTAGATATGGCCCGTGTGTGTAGGAAGGACAGTTCTTTTGTTCTGAGGAAGTTCACTGTTCGGACCCCATAGGAAACACAGTAGAGTAGAAGAGTGCTCTTTTCTGAAAAGCAGAGTGTGTTTCTTGTAAGGCGAGCTAGTGTTTGTTTCCCAGTCCTAAATGGAGTTGAATCACATGCAGTTTCTGGTCCTACGAGCAAGAGTTGTTTTCTGGTAAGGAAAGTCACTATTGCGCTCCCATTGCCGTACACAGTGCAAATAGCCCTCCCGTCTGTTCCCAGCAAGTACAGTGTATTGGACTGAAGAGGAGCTACTGTTCTTCTCAGTTTCCTAAGCAGAGTTGAACTAGATATGGCCCGTGTGTAGGAAGCACAGTTCTTTTTTTCTGAGCAGCTCACTGTTCTGGCCCTATAGGAAACAAAGTAGAGTAGAAGAGTGCTCTTTACTCAAAAGCAGAGTGTGTTTCTTGTAAAGCGAGCTGGTGTTTGTTTCCCAGTCCTAAATGGAGTTGAATCACATGCAGTTTCTGGTCCTACGAGCAAGAGTTGTTTTCTGGTAAGAAGAGTCACTATTGCGTTGCCATTGCCATACACAGGACAAATAGCACTGGCGTCTGTTCCCAGCAAGTACAGTGTACTGGACTGAAGATATCTACTGTTCTTCTCAGTTTCCTAAGCAGAGTTGAACTAGATATGGCCGTGTTTGTAGGAAGCACAGTTTTTTTTGTTCTGAGCAAGCTCACTGTTCCCAACACATAGGAAACACAGTAGAGTAGAAGAGTGCTCTTTTCTCAAAAGCAGAGTGTGTTTCATGGAAGTCGAGCTAGCGTTTGTTTCCCAGTCCTAAATGGAGTTGAGTCACATGCAGTTTTTTTCCTATGAGCAAGAGTTGTTTTCTGGTAAGGAAAGTCACTGTTGTGCTCTCATTGCCATACACAGTTCCAATAGCACTCTCGCCTGTTCCCAGCAAATACAGTGTATTGGTCTGAAGAGGAGCTACTGTTCTTGTCAGGTTCCTAAGCAGAGTTGAACTACATATGTTCTGTGTGTGTAAGAAGCACAGTTCTTTTTTTCTGAGCAAGCTCTCTGTTTCGACCCCATAGGAAACACAGTAGAGTAGAAGAGTGCTTTTTTCTCTAAAGCAGAGGGTGTTTCTTGTAAGGCGAGCTAGCGTTTGTTTCCCAGTCCTAAATGGATTTGAATCACATGCAGTTTCTGGTCCTACGAGCAAGAGTTGTTTTCTGGTAAGGAAAGTCACTATTGCGCTCCCATTGCCATACACAGTGCAAATAGCACTCCCGTCTGTTCCCAGCAAGTACAGTGTATTGGACTGAAGAGGAGCTACTGTTCTTCTCAGTTTCCTAAGCAGGGTGGAACTAGATATGGCCCGTGTGTGTAGGAAGCACAGTTATTATGTTCTGAGCCAGCTCACTGTTCTGGCCTTGTAGGAAACACAGCAGAGTAGAAGAGTGTTCTTTTCTCTAAAGCAGAGTGTGTTTCTTGTAAGGCGAGCTCGCGTTTGATTCCCGGTCCTATATGGAGTTGAGTCACATGCAGTTTTTGGTCCTGTGAGCAAGAGTTGTTTTCTTGTAAGAAGAGTCACTATTGCGCTCCAAATGCCATACACAGTGCAAATAGCACTCGCTTTTGTTCCCAAAAAGTACAGTGTATTGGATTGAATAGGAGCTACTGTTCTTGTCAGTTTCCTAAGCAGAGTTGAACTAGATATGGTCCATTTGTGTAGGAAGCACAGTTCTTTTGTTCTGAGCAAGCTCACTGTTTGGACCCCATAGGAAACGCAGTAGAGTAGAAGCGTGCTCTTTTCTCAAAAGCAGAGTGTGTTTCTTGTAAGGCGAGCTAGCGTTTGTTTCCTAGTCCTAAATGGAGTTGAATCACATGCAGTTTGTGGTGCTACGAGCAAGAGTTGTTTTCTGGTAAGGAAAGTCACTATTGCGCTCCCATTGCCATACACAGTGCAAATAGCACTCCCTTGTCTTCCCAGCAAGTACAGTGTATTGGACTGAAGAGGAGAGACTGCTCTTCTCAGTTTCCAAACATAGTTGAACTAGATATGGCCCCTGTGTGTAGGAAGCACGGTTCTTTTGTTCTGAGCAAGCACACTGTTCTGGCCATATAGGAAACACAGAACAGTAGAAGAGTGCTCTTTTCTCAAAAGCAGAGTGTGTTTCTTGTAAGTCGAGATAGAGTTTGTTTCCCAGTCCTAAATGGTGTTGAGTCACATGCAGTTTTTTGTCCTACGAGCAAGAGTTTTTTTTCTGGTAAGACGAGTCACTATTGTGCTCCAATTGCCATACACAGTGCAAATAGCACTCGCGTCTGTTCTCAGCAAGTACAGTGTATCGGACTGAAGAGGAGCTACTGTTCTTATCAGTTTCCTAAGCAGAGTGGAACTAGATATGTCCCGTGTGTGTAGGAAGCACAGTTCATATGTTCTGAGCAAGCTCACTGTTCTGGCCCTATAGGAAACACAGTAGAGTAGAAGAGTGCTCTTTTATCTAAAGCAGAGTGTTTTTTTTTGTAAGGCGAGCTCGCGTTTGTTTCCCAGTCCTAAATGGAGTTGAATCACATGCAGTTTTTGGTCCTACGAGCAAGAGTTGTTTTATGTTAAGAAGACTCACTATTGCGCTCCAAATGCCATACACAGTGCAAATAGCAATCGCGTCTGTTCCCAGCAAGTACAGTGTATCGGACTGAAGAGGAGCTACTGTTCTTGTCAGTTTCCTAAGCAGAGTTGAACTAGATATGGTCCATGTGTGTAGGAAGCACAGTTCTTTTGTTCTGAGCAAGCTCACTGTTTGGACCCCATAGGAAACACAGTAGAGTAAAAGAGTGCTCTTTTATCAAAAGCAGAGTGTGTTTCTTGTAAGGCGAGCTAGCGTTTGTTTCCCAGACCTAAATGGAGTTGAATCACATGCAGTTTCTGGTCCTATGAGCAAGAGTTGTTTTCTGGTAAGGAAAGTCACTATTGCGCTCCCTTTGCCATACACAGTGCAAATAGCACTCCTGTCTGTTCGCAGCAAGTACAGTGTATTGGATAGAAGAGGATCTACTGTTCTTGTCAGGTTCCTAAGCAGACTTGAACTAGATATGGCCCTGTGTGAAGGAAGCACAATTTTTTTGTTCTGAGCAAGCTCACTGTTCGGACCACTTAGGAAACACAGTAGAGTAGAAGAGTGCTCTTTTCTCAAAAGCAGAGTGTGTTTCTTGTATGGCGAGCTAGCGTTTGTTTCCCAGTCCTAAATGGAGTTGAATCACATGCAGTTTCTGGTCCTACGAGCAAGAGTTGTTTTCTGGTAAGGAAAGTCACTATTGCGCTCCCATTGCCATACACAGTGCAAATACCACTCGCGTCTGTTCCCAGCAAGTACAGTGTATTGGACTGAAGAGGATCTACTCTTCTTGTCAGTTTCCTAAGCAGTGTTGAACTAGATATGGCCGTTTGTGTAGGAATCACAGTTCTTTTGTTCTGAGCAATCTCACTGTTCGGACCCCATAGGAAACACAGTAGAGTAGAAGAGTTCTCTTTTCTCAAAAGCAGGGTGTGTTTCATGTGGTGCGAGCTAGCATTTGTTGCCCAGTCCTAAATGGAGTTGAATCACATGCAGTTTCTAATCCTACAAGCAAGAGTTGTTTTATGGTAAAAATAGTCACTATTGCGCTGCCATTGCCATACACAGGACAGATAGCACTGGCGTCTGTTCCCAGCAAGTACGGTGTATTGGACTGAAGAGGATCTACTGTTCTTGTCAGGTTCCTAAGCAGAATTGAACTAGATATGGCCGTGTGTGTAGGAAGCACAGTTCTTTTGTTCAGAGCAAGCTCACCGTTCGGACCCTATAGGAAACACAGTAGAGTAGAAGAGTGCTCTTTTCTCAAAAGCAGAGTGTGTTTCTTGTAGGGCAAGCTAGCGTTTGTTTCCCAGTCCTAAATGGAGTTGAATCACATGCAGTTTCTGGTCCTACGAGCAAGAGTTTATTTCTGGTAAGGAAAGTCGCTATTGTGTTCCCATTGCCATACACAGGGCAAATAGCACTGGCGTCTGTTCCCAGCATGTACAGTGCATTGGACTGAAGAGGTTCCACTGCTCTTGTCAGTTTCCTAAGCAGAGTTGAACTAGATATGGCCCGTGTGTGTAGGAAGCACAGTTCTTTTGTTCTGAGCAAGCTCACTGTTCTGGCCCTATAGGAAACACAATTGAGTAGAAGAGTGCTCTTTTCTCAAAAGCAAAGTGTGTTTCTTGTAAGGCTAGCTAGTGTTTTTTTCCCAGTCCTAAATGGAGTTGAGTCATATGCAGTTTTTGGTCCTACGAGCAAGAGTAGTTTTCTTGTAAGAAGAGTCACAATTGGGCTCCCATTGCCATACACAGTACAAATAGCACTGGCGTCTGTTCCCAGCATGTACAGTGTATTGGACTGAAGAGTATGTACTGTTCTTGTCAGGTTCCTAAGCAGAGTTGAACTAGATATGGCCGTGTTTGTAGGAAGCACAGTTTTTTTGTTCTGAGCAAGCTCACTGTTCCGAACACATAGGAAACACAGTAGAGTAGAAGAGTGCTCTTTTCTCAAAAGCAGAGTGTGTTTCTTGTGAGGCGAGCTAGCGTTTGTTTCCCAGTCCTAAATGGAGTTGAATCACATGCAGTTTCTGGTCCTACGAGCAAGAGTTGTTTTCTGGTAAGGAAAGTCACTATTGCGCTCCCATTGCCATACACAGTGCAAATAGCACTCCCGTCTTTTCCCAGCAAGTACAGTGTATTGGAATGAAGAGGAGCTACTGTTCTTCTCAGTTTCCTAAGCAGAGTTGAACTAGATATGGCCCGTGTGTCGAGGAAGCACAGTTCTTTTTTTCTGAGCAAGCTCACTGTTCTGGCCCTATAGGAAACACAATTGAGTAGAAGAGTGCTCTTTTCTCAAAAGCAGAGTGTGTTTCTTGTAAGGCTAGCTAGTGTTTGTTTCCCAGTCCTAAATGGAGTTGAGTCATATGCAGTTTTTTGTCCTACGAGCAAGAGTTGTTTTCTGGTAAGGAAAGTCAATATTGCGCTCCCATTGCCATACACAGTGCAAATAGCACTCCCGTCTGTTCCCAGCAAGTACAGTGTATTGGACTGAAGAGGAGCTACTGTTCTTGTCAGTTTCCTAAGCAGTGTTGAACTAGATATGGCCCGTGTGTCGAGGAAGCACAGTTCTTTTTTTCTGAGCAAGCTCACTGTTCTGGCCCTATAGGAAACACAGTAGAGGAGAAGAGTGCTCTTTTCTCAAAAGCAGAGTGTGTTTCTTGTAAGGCGAGCTAGAGTTTGTTTCCCAGTCCTAAATGGAGTTGAGTCACATGCAGTTTTTTGTCCTACGAGCAAGAGTTGTTTTCTGGTAAGACGAGTCACTATTGTGCTCCAATTGCCATACACAGTGCAAATAGCACTCGCGTCTGTTCTCAGCAAATACAGTGTATCAGACTGAAGAGGAGCTACTGTTCTTGTCAGTTTCCTAAGCAGAGTGGAACTAGATATGGCCCGTGTGTGTAGGAAGCACAGTTATTATGTTCTGAGCAAGCTCACTGTTCTGGCCCTGTAGGAAACACAGCAGAGTAGAAGAGTGTTCTTTTCACTAAAGCAGAGTGTGTTTCTTGTAAGGCGAGCTCGCGTTTGATTCCCGGTCCTAAATGGAGTAGAGTCACATGCAGTTTTTGGTCCTATGAGCAAGAGTTGTTTTCTGGTAAGAAGAGTCACTATTGCGCTCCAAATGCTGTACACAGTGCAAATAGCACTCGCGTCTGTTCCCAGAAAGTACAGTGTATTGGACTGAAGAGGAGCTACTGTTTTGTCAGTTTCCTAAGCAGAGTTGAACTAGATATGGTCCATTTGTGTAGGAAGCACAGTTCTTTTGTTCTGAGCAAGCTCACTGTTTGGACCCCATAGGAAACGCAGTAGAGTAGAAGAGTGCTCTTTTCTCAAAAGCAGAGTGTGTTTCTTGTAAGGCGAGCTAGCGTTTGTTTCCTAGTCCTAAATGGTGTTGAATCACATGCAGTTTGTGGTGCTACGAGCAAGAGTTGTTTTCTGGTAAGGAAAGTCACTATTGTGCTCCCATTACCATACACAGTGCAAATAGCACTCGCGTCTGTTCCAAGCAAGTACAGTGTATTGGACTGAATAGGATCTATTGTTCTTGTCAGATTCCTAAGCAGAATTGAACTAGATATGGCTGTGTATGTAGGAAGCACAGTCCTTTTGTTCTGAGCAAGCTCTCTGTTCTGGCCCTATAGGAAACACAGTAGAGGAGAAGAGTGCTCTTTTCTCAAAAGCAGAGTGTTTTTCTTGTAAGGCGAGCTAGCGTTTGTTTCCCAGTCCTAAATGGATTTGAATCACATGCAGTTTTTGGTCCTACCAGCAAGAGTTGTTTTCTGGTAAGGAAAGTCACTATTGCGCTCCCTTTGCCATACAGAGTGCAAATAGCACTCGTGTCTGTTTCCAGCAAGTACAGTGTATTGGACTGAAGAGGAGCTACTGTTCTTGTCAGTTTCCTAAGCAGAGTTGAACTACGTATGGTCCGTGTGTGCAGGAAGCACAGTTCTTTTGTTCTGAGCAAGCTAACTTTTGGACCCCATAGGAAACACAGTAGAGAAGAAGAGTGCTCTTTTCTCTAAAGCAAGTGTGTTTCTTGTAAGGTGCACGAGCGTTTGTTTCCCAGTTTTAAATGGCGTTGAATCACATGCAGTTTGTGGTCCTACGAGCAAGAGTTGTTTTCTGGTAGGAAAGTCACTATTGCGCTCCCATTGCCATACACAGTGCAAACAGCACTCGCGTCTGTTCCCAGCAAGTACAGTGTATCGGACTGAAGAGGAGCTACTGTTCTTGTCAGTTTCCTAAGCAGAGTTGAACTAGATATGGCCCGTGTGTGTAGGAAGCACAGTTCTTTTTTTCTGAGCAAGCTCACTGTTCGGACCCCAGAGGAAACACAGTAGAGTAGAAGAGTGCTCTTTTCTCAAAAGCAGAGTGTGTTTCTTGTAAGGCGAGCTAGTGTTTGTTTCCCAGTCCTAAATGGAGTTGAATCACATGCAGTTTCTGGTCCTATGAGCAAGAGTTGTTTTCTGGTAAGGAAAGTCACTATTGCGCTCCCATTGCCGTAAACAGTGAAAATAGCCCTCCCGTCTGTTCCCAGCAAGTACAGTGTATTGGACTGAAGAGGAGCTACTGTTCTTCTCAGTTTCCTAAGCAGAGTTGAACTAGATATGGCCCGTGTGTGTAGGAAGCACAGTTCTTTTGTTCTGAGCAAGCTCACTGTTCTGGCCCTATAGGAAACAAAGTAGAGTAGAAGAGTGCTCTTTTCTCAAAAGCAGAGTGTATTTCTTGTAAAGTGAGCTGGAGTTTGTTTCCCAGTCCTAAATGGAGTTGAATCACATGCAGTTTCTGGTCCTACGAGCAAGAGTTGTTTTCTGGTAAGAAGAGTCACTATTGCGTTGCCATTGCCATACACAGGACAAATAGCACTGGCGTCTGTTCCCAGCAAGTACAGTGTACTGGACTGAAGAATATCTACTGTTCTTGTCAGGATCCTAAGCAGAGTTGAACTAGATATGGCCGTGTTTGTAGGAAGCACAGTTTTTTTGTTCTGAGCAAGCTCACTGTTCCGAACACATAGGAAACACAGTAGAGTAGAAGAGTGCTCTTTTCTCAAAAGCAGAGTGTGTTTCTTGGAAGACGAGCTAGCATTTGTTTCCCAGTCCTAAGTGGAGTTGAGTCACATGCAGTTTTTTTCCTATGAGCAAGAGTTGTTTTCTGGTAAGGAAAGTCACTGTTGTGCTCTCATTGCCATACACAGTGCCAATAGCACTCTCGCCTGTTCCCAGCAAATACAGTGTATTGGTCTGAAGAGGAGATACTGTTCTTGTCAGGTTCCTAAGCAGAGTTGAACTACATATGTTCCGTGTGTGTAAGAAGCACAGTTCTTTTTTTCTGAGCAAGCTCTCTGTTTCGACCCCATAGGAAACACAGTAGAGTAGAAGAGTGCTTTTTTCTCTAAAGCAGAGTGTGTTTCTTGTAAGGCGAGCTAGCATTTGTTTCCCAGTCCTAAATGGATTTGAATCACATGCAGTTTCTGGTCCTACGAGCAAGAGTTGTTTTCTGGTAAGACGAGTCACTATTGTGCTCCAATTGCCATACACAGTGCAAATAGCACTCGCGTCTGTTCTCAGCAAGTACAGTGTATCAGACTGAAGAGGAGCTACTGTTCTTGTCAGTTTCCTAAGCAGAGTGGAACTAGATATGGCCCGTGTGTGTAGGAAGCACAGTTATTATGTTCTGAGCAAGCTCACTGTTCTGGCCCTGTAGGAAACACAGCAGAGTAGAAGAGTGTTCTTTTCACTAAAGCAGAGTGTGTTTCTTGTAAGGCGAGCTCGCGTTTGATTCCCGGTCCTAAATGGAGTTGAGTCACATGCAGTTTTTGGTCCTATGAGCAAGAGTTGTTTTCTGGTAAGAAGAGTCACTATTGTGCTCCAAATGCCGTACACAGTGCAAATAGCACTCGCGTCTGTTCCCAGAAAGTACAGTGTATTGGACTAAGTAGGAGCTACTGTTCTTGTCAGTTTCCTAGGCAGAGTTGAACTAGATATGGTCCATTTGTGTAGGAATCACAGTTCTTTTGTTCTGAGCAAGCTCACTGTTTGGACCCCATAGGAAACGCAGTAGAGTAGAAGAGTGCTCTTTTCTCAAAAGCAGAGTGTGTTTCTTGTAAGGCGAGCTAGCGTTTGTTTCCTAGTCCTAAATGGTGTTGAATCACATGCAGTTTGTGGTGCTACGAGCAAGAGTTGTTTTCTGGTAGGGAAAGTCACTATTGTGCTCCCATTACCATACACAGTGCAAATAGCACTCGCGTCTGTTCCCAGCAAGTACAGTGTATTGGACTGAAGAGGATCTACTGTTCTTGTCAGGTTCCTAAGCAGAATTGAACTAGATATGGCCGTGTGTGCAGGAAGCACAGTTCTTTTGTTCTGAGCAAGCTCACTGTTCGGACCACATAGGAAACACAGTAGAGTAGAAGAGTGTTCTTTTCTCAAAAGCAGAGTGTGTTTCTTGTAAGGCGGGCTAGCGTTTGTTTCCCAGTCCTAAATGGAGTTGAGTCACATGCAGTTTTTTGTCCTACGAGCAAGAGTTGTTTTCTGGTAAGACGAGTCACTATTGTGCTCCAATTGCCATACACAGTGCTAATAGCACTCGCGTCTCTTCCCCGCAAGTACAGTGTATTGGACTGAAGAGGAGCTACTGTTCTTGTCAGTTTCCTAAGCAGAGTTGAACTAGATATGGCCCGTGTGTGTAGGAAGGACAGTTCTTTTGTTCTGAGCAAGTTCACTGTTCGGAACCCATAGGAAACACAGTAGAGTAGAAGAGTGCTCTTTTCTCAAAAGCAGAGTTTGTTTCTTGTAAGGCGAGCTAGTGTTTGTTTCCCAGTCCTAAATGGAGTTGAATCACATGCAGTTTCTGGTCCTACGAGCAAGAGTTGTTTTCTGGTAAGGAAAGTCACTATTGCGCTCCCATTGCCGTACACAGTGCAAATAGCCCTCCCGTCTGTTCCCAGCAAGTACAGTGTATTGGACTGAAGAGGAGCTACTGTTCTTCTCAGTTTCCTAAGCAGAGTTGAACTAGATATGGCCCATGTGTAGAAAGCACAGTTCTTTTTTTCTGAGCAAGCTCACTGTTCTGGCCCTATAGGAAACAAAGTAGAGTAGAAGAGTGCTCTTTCCTCAAAAGCAGAGTGTGTTTCTTGTAAAACGAGCTGGAGTTTGTTTCCCATTCCTAAATGGAGTTGAATCACATGCAGTTTCTGGTCCTACGAGCAAGAGTTGTTTTCTGGTAAGGAAAGTCACTATTGCGCTCCCATTGCCATACACAGTGCAAATAGCACTCCCGTCTGTTCCCAGCAAGTACAGTGTATTGGACTGAAGAGGAGCTACTGTTCTTCTCAGTTTCCTAAGCAGAGTGGAACTAGATATGGCCCGTGTGTGTAGGAAGCAAAGTTATTATGTTCTGAGCCAGCTCACTGTTCTGGCCTTGTAGGAAACACAGCAGAGTAGAAGAGTGTTCTTTTCTCTAAGCAGAGTGTGTTTCTCGTAAGGCGAGCTCGCGTTTGATTCCCGGTCCTAAATTGAGTTGACTCACATGCAGTTTTTGGTCCTATGAGCAAGAGTTGTTTTCTGGTAAGAAGAGTCACTATTGCGCTCCAAATGCCATACACAGTGCAAATAGCACTCGCTTTTGTTCCCAAAAAGTACAGTGTATTGGATTGAATAGGAGCTACTGTTCTTGTCAGTTTCCTAAGCAGAGTTGAATTAGATATGGTCCATTTGTGTAGGAAGCACAGTTCTTTTGTTCTGAGCAAGCTCACTGTTTGGGCCCCATAGGAAACGCAGTAGAGTAGAAGCGTGCTCTTTTCTCAAAAGCAGAGTGTGTTTCTTGTAAGGCGAGCTAGCGTTTGTTTCCTAGTCCTAAATGGAGTTGAATCACATGCAGTTTGTGGTGCTACGAGCAAGAGTTGTTTTCTGGTAAGGAAAGTCACTATTGCGCTCCCATTGCCATACACAGTGCAAATAGCACTCCCTTGTCTTCCCAGCAAGTACAGTGTATTGGACTGAAGAGGAGAGACTGCTCTTCTCAGTTTCCAAAACATAGTTGAACTAGATATGGCCCCTGTGTGTAGGAAGCACGGTTCTTTTGTTCTGAGCAAGCTCACTGTTCTGGCCATATAGGAAACACAGAACAGTAGAAGAGTGCTCTTTTCTCAAAAGCAGAGTGTGTTTCTTGTAAGTCGAGATAGAGTTTGTTTCCCAGTCCTAAATGGTGTTGAGTCACATGCAGTTTTTTGTCCTACGAGCAAGAGTTTTTTTTCTGGTAAGACGAGTCACTATTGTGCTCCAATTGCCATACACAGTGCAAATAGCACTCGCGTCTGTTCTCAGCAAGTACAGTGTATCGGACTGAAGAGGAGCTACTGTTCTTGTCAGTTTCCTAAGCAGAGTGGAACTAGGTATGTCCCGTGTGTGTAGGAAGCACAGTTCTTATGTTCTGAGGAAGCTCACTGTTCTGGCCCTATAGGAAACACAGTAGAGTAGAAGAGTGCTCTTTTATCTAAAGCAGAGTGTTTTTTTTTTGTAAGGCGAGCTCGCGTTTGTTTCCCAGTCCTAAATGGAGTTGAATCACATGCAGTTTTTGGTCCTACGAGCAAGAGTTGTTTTTTGGTAAGAAGACTCACTATTGCGCTCCAAATGCCATACACAGTGCAAATAGCACTCGCGTCTGTTCCCAGCAAGTACAGTGTATCGGAGTGAAGAGGAGCTACTGTTCTTGTCAGTTTCCTAAGCAGAGTTGAACTAGATATGGTCCATGTGTGTAGGAAGCACAGTTCTTTTGTTCTGAGCAAGCTCACTCTTTGGACCCCATAGGAAACACAGTAGAGTAAAAGAGTGCTCTTTTATCAAAAGCAGAGTGTGTTTCTTGTAAGGCGAGCTAGCGTTTGTTTCCCAGACCTAAATGGAGTTGAATCACATGCAGTTTCTGGTCCTATGAGCAAGAGTTGTTTTCTGGTAAGGAAAGTCACTATTGCGCTTCCTTTGCCATACACAGTGCAAATAGCACTCCTGTCTGTTCGCAGCAAGTACAGTGTATTGGATAGAAGAGGATCTACTGTTCTTGTCAGGTTCCTAAGCAGACTTGAACTAGATATGGCCCTGTGTGAAGGAAGCACAGTTTTTTTTGTTCTGAGCAAGCTCACTGTTCGGACCACATAGGAAACACAGTAGAGTAGAAGAGTGCTCTTTTCTCAAAAGCAGAGTGTGTTTCTTGTATGGCGAGCTAGCGTTTGTTTCCCAGTCCTAAATGGAGTTGAATCACATGCAGTTTCTGGTCCTACGAGCAAGAGTTGTTTTCTGGTAAGGAAAGTCACTATTGCGCTCCCATTGCCATACACAGTGCAAATATCACTCGCGTCTGTTCCCAGCAAGTACAGTGTATTGGACTGAAGAGGATCTACTGTTTTTGTCAGTTTCCTAAGCAGTGTTCAACTAGATATGGCCGTTTGTGTAGGAATCACAGTTCTTTTGTTCTGAGCAAGCTCACTGTTCGGACCCCATAGGAAACACAGTAGAGTAGAAGAGTTCTCTTTTCTCAAAAGCAGGGTGTGTTTCATGTGGTGCGAGCTAGCATTTGTTGCCCAGTCCTAAATGGAGTTGAATCACATGCAGTTTCTAATCCTACAAGCAAGAGTTGTTTTATGGTAAAAATAGTCACTATTGTGCTGCCATTGCCATACACAGGACAGATAGCACTGGCGTCTGTTCCCAGCAAGTACGGTGTATTGGACTGAAGAGGATCTACTGTTCTTGTCAGGTTCCTAAGCAGAATTGAACTAGATATGGCCGTGTGTGTAGGAAGCACAGTTCTTTTGTTCAGAGCAAGCTCACCGTTCGGACATTATAGGAAACACAGTAGAGTAGAAGAGTGCTCTTTTCTCAAAAGCAGAGTGTGTTTCTTGTAGGGCAAGCTAGCGTTTGTTTCCCAGTCCTAATGGAGTTGAATCACATGCAGTTTCTGGTCCTACGAGCAAGAGTTTATTTCTGGTAAGGAAAGTCACTATTGTGTTCCCATTGCCATACACAGGGCAAATAGCACTGGCGTCTGTTCCCAGCATGTACAGTGCATTGGACTGAAGAGGTTCCACTGTTCTTGTCAGTTTCCTAAGCAGAGTTGAACTAGATATGGCCCGTGTGTGTAGGAAGCACAGTTCTTTTGTTCTGAGCAAGCTCACTGTTCTGGCCCTATAGGAAACACAATTGAGTAGAAGAGTGCTCTTTTCTCAAAAGCAGAGTGTGTTTCTTGTAAGGCTAGCTAGTGTTTGTTTCCCAGTCCTAAATGGAGTTGAGTCACATGCAGTTTTTGGTCATACGAGCAAGAGTAGTTTTCTTGTAAGAAGAGTCACAATTGGGCTCCCATTGCCATACACAGTACAAATAGCACTGGCGTCTGTTCCCAGCAAGTACAGTGTATTGGACTGAAGAGTATGTACTGTTCTTGTCAGGTTCCTAAGCAGAGTTGAACTAGATATGGCCGTGTTTGTAGGAAGCACAGTTTTTTTGTTCTGAGCAAGCTCACTGTTCCGAACACATAGGAAACACATTAGAGTAGAAGAGTGCTCTTTTCTCAAAAGCAGAGTGTGTTTCTTGGAAGGCTAGCTAGCGTTTGTTCTCCAGTCCTAAATGGAGTTGAGTCACATGCAGTTTTTTGTCCTACGAGCAAGAGTTGTTTTCTGGTAAGGAAAGTCAATATTGTGCTCTCATTGCCATACACAGTGCAAATAGCACTCGCGTCTGTTCCCAGCAAATACAGTGTATTGGTCTGAAGAGGAGCTACTGTTCTTGTCAGGTTCCTAAGCAGAGTTGAACTACATATGGTCCGTGTGTGTAGGAAGCACAGTTCTTTTGTTCTGAGCAAGCTCTCTGTTTGGACCCCATAGGAAACACAGTAGAGTAGAAGAGTGCTCTTTTCTCTATAGCAGAGTGTGTTTCTTGTAAGGCGAGCTAGCATTTGTTTCACAGTCCTAAATGGAGTTGAATCACATGCAGTTTCTGGTCCTACGAGCAAGAGTTGTTTTCTGGTAAGGAAAGTCACTGTTGGGCTCCCATTGCCATACACAGTGCAAATAGCACTCCCGTCTGTTCCCAGCAAGTACAGTGTATTGGACTGAAGAGGAGCTACTGTTCTTGTCAGTTTCCTAAGCAGTGTTGAACTAGATATGGCCCGTGTGTCGAGGAAGCACAGTTCTTTTTTTCTGAGCAAGCTCACTGTTCTGGCCCTATAGGAAACACAGTAGAGGAGAAGAGTGCTCTTTTCTCAAAAGCAGAGTGTGTTTCTTGTAAGGCGAGCTAGAGTTTGTTTCCCAGTCCTAAATGGAGTTGAGTCACATGCATTTTTTTGTCCTACGAGCAAGAGTTATTTTCTGGTAAGACGAGTCACTATTGTGCTCCAATTGCCATACACAGTGCAAAGAGCACTCGCGTCTGTTCT
Source organism: Peromyscus eremicus (assembly GCF_949786415.1). Lineage (NCBI taxonomy): Eukaryota > Metazoa > Chordata > Mammalia > Rodentia > Cricetidae > Peromyscus > Peromyscus eremicus. Next base: position 45,253 of record NW_026736740.1, on the reverse strand, counting down.
CAGCAAGTACAGTGTATCAGACTGAAGAGGAGCTACTGTTCTTGTCAGTTTCCTAAGCAGAGTGGAACTAGATATGGCCCGTGTGTGTAGGAAGCACAGTTATTATGTTCTGAGCAAGCTCACTGTTCTGGCCCCTTAGGAAACACAGCAGAGTAGAAGAGTGTTCTTTTCACTAAAGCAGAGTGTGTTTCTTGTAAGGCGAGCTCGCGTTTGATTCCCGGTCCTAAATGGAGTTGAGTCACATGCAGTTTTTTGTCCTACGAGCAAGAGTTGTTTTCTGGTAAGACGAGTCACTATTGTGCTCCAATTGCCATACACAGTGCTAATAGCACTCGCGTCTCTTCCCCGCAAGTACAGTGTATTGGACTGAAGAGGAGCTACTGTTCTTGTCAGTTTCCTAAGCAGAGTTGAACTAGATATGGTCCATGTGTGTAGGAAGCACAGTTCTTTTGTTCTGAGCAAGCTCACTCTTTGGACCCCATAGGAAACACAGTAGAGTAGAATAGTGCTCTTTTATCAAAAGCAGAGTGTGTTTCTTGTAAGGCGAGCTAGCGTTTGTTTACCACACCTAAATGGAGTTGAATCACATGCAGTTTCTGGTCCTATGAGCAAGAGTTGTTTTCTGGTAAGGAAAGTCACTATTGTGCTCCCATTGCCATACACAGTGCAAATAGCACTCCTGTCTGTTAGCAGCAAGTACAGTGTACTGGGTAGAAGAGGATCTACTGTTCTTGTCAGTTTCCTAAGCAGAGTTGAACTAGATATGGCCCGTGTGTGTAGGAAGCACAGTTCTTTTGTTCTGAGCAAGCTCACTCTTCGGACCCCATAGGAAACACAGTAGAGTAGAAGAGTGCTCTTTTCTCAAAAGCAGATTGTGTTTCTTGTAAGGTGAGCTAGCGTTTGTTTCCCAGTCCTGAATTGAGTTGAGTCACATGCAGTTTTTGGTCCCACGAGCAAGAGTAGTTTTCTCGTAAGCAGAGTTAATATTGGGCTCCCATTGCCATACACAGTACAAATATTACACGCGTCTGTTCCCAGCAAATACATTGTATTGGACTGAGGAGGAGCTACTGTTCTTGTCAGTTTCCTAAGCAGAATTGCACTAGATATGGCCGTGTGTGTAGGAAGCACAGTTCTCATGTTCTGATCAAGCTCACTGTTCTGGCCCTATAGGAAACACAGTAGAGTAGAAGAGTGCTCTTTTCTCAAAAGCAGAGTGTGTTTCTTGTAAGGCGAGCTAGCGTTTGTTTCCCAGTCCTAAATGGTGTTGAATCACATGCACTTTCTGGTCCTATGAGCAAGAGTTGTTTTCTGGTAAGGAACGTCACTATTGTGCTCCCATTGCCATACGTAGTGCAAATAGCACTTGCGTCTGTTCCCAGCAAGTACAGTGTATTGGACTGAAGAGGAGCTACTCTTCTTGTCATTTTCCTAAGAGGAGTTGAACCAGATATGGCCCGTGTGTGTAGGAAGCACAGTTCTTTTGTTCTGAGCAAGCTCACTGTTCGGACCCCATAGGAAACACAGTAGAGTAGAAGAGTGCTCTTTTCACAAAAGCAGAATGTGTTTCTTGTAAGGCAAGCTAGCGTTTGTTTCCCAGTCCTAAATGGAGTTGAGTGACATGCAGTTTGTGGTCCTAACAGCAAGAGTTGTTTTCTAGTAATGAAAGTCACTATTGCGCTCCCATTGCCATACTAGTGCAAATAGCACTGGCGCCTGTTCCCAGCAAGTACAGTGTATTGGACTGAAGAGCAGCTACTGTTCTTGTCAGTTTTCTAAGCAGAGTTGCACTAGATATGGCCCGTGTGTGTAGGAAGCACAGTTCTTTTGTTCTGAGCTAGCTCACTGTACTGGCCCTATAGGAAACACAGTAGAGTAGAAGAGTGCTCTTTTCTCAAAAGCAGAGTGTGTTTCTTGTAAGTCGAGCTAGCGTTTGTTTCCCAGTCCTAAATGGAGTTGAGTGACATGCAGTTTGTGGTCCTACCAGCAAGAGTTGTTTTCTAGTAAGGAAAGTCACTATTGCGCTCCCATTGCCATACTCAGTGCAAATAGCACTGGCGCCTGTTCCCAGCAAGTACAGTGTATTGGACTGAAGAGCAGCTACTGTTCTTGTCAGTTTTCTAAGCAGAATTGAACTAGATATGGCCGTGTGTGTAGGAAGCACAGTTCTATTGTTCTGATCAAGCTCACTGTTCTAACCCTATTGGAAACACATTAGAGTAGAAGAGTGCTCTTTTCTCAAAAGCAGAGTGTGTTTCTTGAAAGGCGAGCTAGCGTTTGTTTCCCAGTCCTAAATAGAGTTGAATCACATGCAGTTTCTGGTCCTACGAGCAAGAGTTGTTTTCTGGTAAGAAGAGTCACTATTGCGCTCCCATTGTCATACACAGGGCAAATAGCACTGGCATCGGTTCCCAGCATGTACAATGTATTGAACTGAAGAGGATCTACTGTTCTTGTCAAGTTCCTAAGCAGAAATGAATTAGATATGCCCGTGTGTGTAGGAAGCACAGTTCTTTTTTTCTGAGCAAGCTCACTGTTCGGACCCCATAGGAAACACATTAGAGTAGAAGAGTGCTCTTTTCACAAAAGCAGAGTGTTTTTCTTGGAAGGCGAGCTAGCGTTTGTTTCCCAGTCCTAAATGGAGTTGAGTCACATGCAGTTTGTGGTCCTATGAGCAAGAGTTGTTTTCTGGTAAGAAGAATCACTATTTTGCTCCCAATGCCATACACAGTACAAATAGCACACTCGTCTGTTCCCAGCAAATACACTGTATTGGATTGAGGAGGAGCTACTGTTCTTGTCAGTTTCCTAAGCAGAATTGCACTAGATATGGCCGTGTGTGTAGGAAGCACAGTTCTCTTGTTCTGATCAAGCTCACTGTTCTGCCCCTATAGGAAACACAGTAGAGTAGAAGAGTGCTCTTTTCTCAAAAGCAGAGTGTGTTTCTTGTAAGGCGAGCAAGCGTTTGTTTCCCAGTCCTAAATGGAGTTGAATCACATGCAATTTCTGGTCCTATGAGCAAGAGTTGTTTTCTAGTAAGGAAAGTCACTATTGCGCTCCCATTGCCATACGTAGTGCAAATAGCACTTGCGTCTGTTCCCAGCAAGTACAGTGTATTGGACTGAAGAGGAGCTACTCTTCTTGTCATTTTCCTAAGAGGAGTTGAACCAGATATGGCCCATGTGTGTAGGAAGCACAGTTCTTTTGTTCTGAGCAAGCTCATAGTTCGGACCCTATAGGAAACACAGTAGAGTAGAAGAGTGCTCTTTTCACAAAAGCAGAGTGTGTTTCTTGTAAGGCGAGCTAGCGTTTGTTTCCCACTCCTAAATGGAGTTGAGTGACATGCAGTTTGTGGTCCTACCAGCAAGAGTTGTTTTCTAGAAAGGAAAGTCACTATTGTGCTCCCATTGCCATACACAGTGCAAATAGCACTGGCGCCTGTTCCCAGCAAGTACAGTGTATTGGACTGAAGAGCAGCTACTGTTTTTGTCAGTTTTCTAAGCAGAGTTGAACTAGATATGGCCCGTGTGTGTAGGAAGCACAGTTCTTTTGTTCTGAGCAAGCTCACTGTTCTGGCCCTATAGGAAACACAGTAGAGTAGAAGAGTGCTCTTTTCTCAAAAGCAGAGTGTGTTTCTTGTAAGTCGAGCTAGCGTTTGTTTCCCAGTCCTAAATGGAGTTGAGTGACATGCAGTTTGTAGTCCTACCAGCATGAATTGTTTTCTAGTAAGGAAAGTCAATGTTGCGCTCCCATTGTCATACACAGGACAAATAGCACTGGCGTCGGTTCCCAGCATGTACAGTGTATTGGACTGAAGAGAATCTACTGTTCTTGTCAGTTTTCTAAGCAGAATTGAACTAGATATGGCCGTGTGTGTAGGAAGCACAGTTCTATTGTTCTGATCAAGCTCAATGTTCTGGCCCTATTGGAAACACATTAGAGTAGAAGAGTGCTCTTTTCTCAAAAGCAGAGTGTGTTTCTTGAAAGGCGAGCTAGCGTTTGTTTCCCAGTCCTAAATGGAGTTGAATCACATCCAGTTTCTGGTCCTACGAGCAAGAGTTGTTTTCTGGTAAGAAGAGTCACTATTGCCCTCCCATTGTCATACACAGGGCAAATAGCACTGGCATCGGTTCCCAGCATGTACAATGTATTGAACTGAAGAGGATCTACTGTTCTTGTCAGGTTCATAAGCAGAAATGAATTAGATATGCCCGTGTGTGTAGGAAGCACAGTTCTTTTGTTCTGAGCAAGCTCACTCTTCGGACCCCATAGGAAACACATTAGAGTAGAAGAGTGCTCTTTTCACAAAAGCAGAGTGTTTTTCTTGGAAGGCGAGCTAGCGTTTGTTTCCCAGTCCTAAATGGAGTTAAGTCACATGCAGTTTGTGGTCCTATGAGCAAGAGTTGTTTTCTGGTAAGAAGAGTCACTATTTTGCTCCCAATGCCATACACAGTACAAATAGCACACGCGTCTGTTCCCAGCAAATACACTGTATTGGATTGAGGAGGAGCTACTGTTCTTGTCAGTTTCCTAAGCAGAATTGCACTAGATATGGCCGTGTGTGTAGGAAGAACAGTTCTTTTGTTCTGAGCAAGCTCACTGTTCTGGCCCTACAGGAAACACAGTAGAGTAGAAGAGTGCTCTTTTCTCAAAAGCAGAGTGTGTTTCTTGTAAGGCAAGCTAGCGTTTGTTTCCCAGTCCTAAATGGAGTTGAATCACATGCAGTTTCTGGTCGTATGAGCAAGAGTTGTTTTCTGGTAAGAAGAGTCACTATTGCGCTCCCATTGTCATACACAGGGCAAATAGCACTCGCGTGTGTTCCCAGCCTTTACAGAGTATTTGACTTAAAAGGAGCTACTTTTCTTCTCAGATTCCTAAGCAGAGTTGAGCCAGATATGGCCCATGTGTGTAGGAAGCACAGTTCTTTTGTTCTGAGCAAGCTCATTGTTCTGGCCCTATAGGAAACACAGTAGAGTAGAAGAGTGCTCTTTTCTCAAAGGCAGAGTGTGTTTCTTGTAAGGCGAGCTAGCGTTTGTTTCCCAGTCCTAAATGGAGTTGAATCAAATGCAGTTTCTGGTCCTAAGAGCAAACGTTGTTTTCTGGTAAGAAGAGACACTATTGCACTCCCATTGCCATACACAGTACAAATAGCACTCGCATCTGTTCCCAGCAAGTACAGTGTGTTGGACTGAAGAGGATCTACTGTTCTTGTCAGTTTCCTAAGCAGAATTGAACTATATATGGCCCGTGTGTGTAGGAAGCACAGTTCTTTTGTTCTGAGCAAGCTTTCTGTTCTGGCCCTACAGGAAACACAGTAGAGTAAAAGAGTGCTCTTTTCTCAAAAGCAAAGTGTGCTTCTTATAAGGCGAGCTAGCATTTGTTTCCCAGTCCTAAATGGAGTTCAATCACATGCAGTTTCTGGTCCTACGAGCAAGTGTTGTTTTCTGGTAAGAAGAGTCACTTTTGCGCTCCCATTGTCATACACAGGGCAAATAGTACTGGCATCTGTTCCCAGCACGTACAGTGTATTGGACAGAAGAGGATCTACTGTTCTTGTCAGTTTTTTAAGCAGAGTTGAACTAGATATGGCCCTTGTGTGTAGGAAGCACAGTTCATTTGTTCTGAGCAAGCTCACTGTTCTGGGCCTAAAGGAAACACAGTAGAGTAGATGAGTGCTCTTTTCTCAAAAGCAGAGTGTGTTTTTTGTAAAGCGATCTAGCGTTTGTTTCCCAGTCCTAAATGGAGTTGAAATACATGCAGTTTCTGTTCCTTCGAGCAAGAGATGTTTTCTAGTAAGAAGAGACACTATTGTGCTCCCATTGCCATACACAGTGCAAATAGCACTCGCATCTGTTCCCAGCAGTACAGTGTATTGCACTGAAGAGGAGCTACTGTTCTTGTCAGTTTCCTAAGCAGAGTTGAACTAGGTATGGCCCGTGTGTGTAGGAAGCAAAGTTTTTTTGTTCTGAGCAAGCTCACAGTTCGCACCCCATAGGAAACACAGTAGAGTACAAGAGTGCTCTTTTCTCAAAAGGAGAGTGTGTTTCTTGTAAGGTGAGCTAGTGTTTGTTTCCCAGTCCTAAATAGAGTTGAATCCCATGCAGTTTCTGGTCCTACGAGCAACAGTTGTTTTCTGGTAAGAAGAGTCATTATTGAGCTCGCGTTGTCAAACACAGTGCAAATAGCACTGGCGTCTGTTACCAGCATGTACACTGTATTGGACTGAAGAGGATCTACTATTCTTGTCAGTTTCCTAAGCAGAATTGAACTAGATATGGCCGTGCGTGTAGGAAGCACAGTTTTTTTGTTCTGAGCAAGCTCACTGTTTTGGCCCTATAGCAAATACAGTAGAGTAGAAGAGTGCTCTTTTCTCAAAAGCAGAGTGTGTTTCTTGTAAGGCGAGCTAGCGTTTTTTTCCAGTACTAAATGGAGTTGAATCACATGCAGTTTTTGGTCCTACGAACAAGAGTTGTTTTCTGGTAAGAAGAGTCACTCTTGCGCTTCCATTGCCACACCCAGTGCAAATAGCACTCGCATCTGTTCCCAGCAAGTACAGTGTATTGGACAGAAAAGGGGATACTGTTCTTGTCAGTCCTAAGCAGAGTTAAACTAGATATGGCCCGTGTGTGTAGGAAGCACAGTTCTTTTGTTCTGAGCAAGCTCACTGTTCTGGCCCTATAGGAAACAGAGTAGAGTAGAAGAGTGCTCTTTTCTCAAAAGCAGAGTGTGTTTCTTGTAAGGCGAGCTAGCGTTTGTTTCCCAGTCATAATGGAGTTAAATCACATGCAGTTTCTGCTCCTATGAGCAAGAGTTGTTTTCTGGTAAGAAGAGTCACTATTGCCCTCCCATTGCCTTACACAGTACAAATAGCACTCGCGTTTGTTCCCAGAATGTACAGTGTATTGGACTGAAGAGGAGCCACTGTTCTTGTCAGTTTCCTAAGCAGAGTTGAACTAGGTATGGCCCGTGTGTGTAGGAAGCAAAGTTTTTTTGTTCTGAGCAAGCTCACTGTTCGGACCCCATAGGAAACACAGTAGAGTACAAGAGTGCTCTTTTCTCAAAAGGAGAGTGTGTTTCTTGTAAGGTGAGCTAGTGTTTGTTTCCCAGTCCTAAATAGAGTTGAATCCCATGCAGTTTCTGGTCCTACGAGCAACAGTTGTTTTCTGGTAAGAAGAGTCATTATTGCGCTCGCGTTGTCATACACAGGGCAAATAGCACTGGCGTCTGTTACCAGCATGTACACTGTATTGGACTGAAGAGGATCTACTATTCTTGTCAGTTTCCTAAGCAGAATTGAACTAGATATGGCCGTGTGTGTAGGAAGCACAGTTCTTTTGTTCTGAGCAAGCTCACTGTTTTGGCCCTAAAGGAAACACAGTAGAGTAGAAAAGTGGTCTTTTCTCAAAAGCAGAGTGTGTTTCTTGTAAGGCAAGCTAGCGTTTTTTTCCCAGTACTAAATGGAGTTGAATCACATGCAGTTTTTGGTCCTACGAAGAAGAGTTGTTTTCTGGTAAGGAAAGTCACTATTGCGCTCCCACTGCCATACACAGTGCAAATAGCACTCGCGTCTGTTCCCACCAAGTACAGGGTATTGGACTGAAGAGGAGCTACTATTCTTGTCAGTTTCCTAAGCAGAGTTGAAATAGATATGGCCCGTGTGTGTAGGAATCACATTTCTTTTGTTCTGAGCAAGCTCACTGTTCAGAACCCATAGGAAACACAGTAGAGTAGAAGAGTGGTCTTTTCTCAAATGCAGAGTGTGTTTCTTGTAAGGCCAGCTAGTGTTTGTTTCCCAGTAAGAAATGGAGTTGAATCCCATGCAGTTTGTGGTCCTACGAGCAAGAGTTGTTTTCTGGTAAGAAGAGTCACTATTGCGCTCCCATTGCCATACACAGTGCAAATAGCACTCGCGTCTGTTCCCAGCAAGTACAGTGTATTGGACTGAAGAGAAGCTACTGTTCTTGTCAGTTTCCTAAGCAGAGTTGAAGTAGATATGGCCCGTGTGTGTAGGAAGCACAGTTCTTTTGTTCTGAGCAAGCTCACTGTTCGGACCCCATAGGAAACACAGTAGAGTAGAAGAGTGCTCTTTTCTCAAAAGCAGAGTGTGTTTCTTGTAAAGCGAGCTAGCATTTGTTTCCCAGTCCTAAATGGAGTTGAATCACATGCAGTTTCTGGTACTACGAGCAAGAGTTGTTTTCTGGTAAGAAGAGACACTAGTGTGCTCCCATTGCCATACACAGTACAAATAGCACTCACATCTGTTCGCAGCATGTACAGTGTATTGGACTGAAAAGGATCTACTGTTCTTGTCAGTTTCCTAAGCAGAGTTGAACTAGATATGGCCTTTGTGTGTAGGAAGCACAGTTCATTTGTTCTGAGCAAGCTCACTGTTCTGGGCCTAAAGGAAACACAGTAGAGTAGAAGAGTGCTCTTTTCTCAAAAGCAGAGTGTGTTTCTTGTAAAGGGAGCTAGCATTTGTTTCCCAGTCCTAAATGGAGTTGAAATACATGCAGTTTCTGTTCCTTCGAGCAAGAGATGTTTTCTAGTAAGAAGAGACACTATTGTGCTCCCATTGCCATACACAGTGCAAATAGCACTCGCATTTGTTCCCAGCAGTACAGTGTATTGCACTGAAGAGGAGCTACTGTTCTTGTCAGTTTCCTAAGCAGAGTTGAACTAGGTATGGCCCGTGTGTGTAGGAAGCAAAGTTTTTTTGTTCTGAGCAAGCTCACAGTTCGCACCCCATAGGAAACACAGTAGAGTACAAGAGTGCTCTTTTCTCAAAAGGGGAGTGTGTTTCTTGTAAGGTGAGCTAGTGTTTGTTTCCCAGTCCTAAATAGAGTTGAATCCCATGCAGTTTCTGGTCCTACGAGCAACAGTTGTTTTCTGGTAAGAAGAGTCATTATTGAGCTCGCGTTGTCAAACACAGTGCAAATAGCACTGGCGTCTGTTACCAGCATGTACACTGTATTGGACTGAAGAGGATCTACTATTCTTGTCAGTTTCCTAAGCAGAATTGAACTAGATATGGCCGTGCGTGTAGGAAGCACAGTTTTTTTGTTCTGAGCAAGCTCACTGTTTTGGCCCTATAGCAAATACAGTAGAGTAGAAGAGTGCTCTTTTCTCAAAAGCAGAGTGTGTTTCTTGTAAGGCGAGCTAGCGTTTTTTTCCAGTACTAAATGGAGTTGAATCACATGCAGTTTTTGGTCCTACGAACAAGAGTTGTTTTCTGGTAAGAAGAGTCACTCTTGCGCTTCCATTGCCATACACAGTGCAAATACCCCTCGCGTCTGTTCCCAGCAAGTACACTGTATTGGACAGAAGAGGGGATACTGTTCTTGTCAGTCCTAAGCAGAGTTAAACTAGATATGGCCCGTGTGTGTAGGAAGCACAGTTCTTTTGTTCTGAGCAAGCTCACTGTTCTGGCCCTATAGGAAACAGAGTAGAGTTGAAGAGTGCTCTTTTCTCAAAAGCAGAGTGTGTTTCTTGTAAGGCGAGCTAGCGTTTGTTTCCCAGTCATAATGGAGTTAAATCACATGCAGTTTCTGCTCCTATGAGCAAGAGTTGTTTTCTGGTAAGAAGAGTCACTATTGCCCTCCCATTGCCTTACACAGTACAAATAGCACTCGCGTTTGTTCCCAGAATGTACAGTGTATTGGACTGAAGAGGAGCCACTGTTCTTGTCAGTTTCCTAAGCAGAGTTGAACTAGGTATGGCCCGTGTGTGTAGGAAGCAAAGTTTTTTTGTTCTGAGCAAGCTCACTGTTCGGACCCCATAGGAAACACAGTAGAGTACAAGAGTGCTCTTTTCTCAAAAGGAGAGTGTGTTTCTTGTAAGGTGAGCTAGTGTTTGTTTCCCAGTCCTAAGTAGAGTTGAATCCCATGCAGTTTCTGGTCCTACGAGCAACAGTTGTTTTCTGGTAAGAAGAGTCATTATTGCGCTCGCGTTGTCATACACAGGGCAAATAGCACTGGCGTCTGTTACCAGCATGTACACTGTATTGGACTGAAGAGGATCTACTATTCTTGTCAGTTTCCTAAGCAGAATTGAACTAGATATGGCCGTGTGTGTAGGAAGCACAGTTCTTTTGTTCTGAGCAAGCTCACTGTTTTGGCCCTATAGGAAACACAGTAGAGTAGAAAAGTGGTCTTTTCTCAAAAGCAGAGTGTGTTTCTTGTAAGGCAAGCTAGCGTTTTTTTCCCAGTACTATATGGAGTTGAATCACATGCAGTTTTTGGTCCTACGAAGAAGAGTTTTTTTCTGGTAAGGAAAGTCACTATTGCGCTCCCACTGCCATACACAGTGCAAATAGCACTCGCGTCTGTTCCCACCAAGTACAGGGTATTGGACTGAAGAGGAGCTACTATTCTTGTCAGTTTCCTAAGCAGAGTTGAAATAGATATGGCCCGTGTGTGTAGGAATCACATTTCTTTTGTTCTGAGCAAGCTCACTGTTCAGAACCCATAGGAAACACAGTAGAGTAGAAGAGTGGTCTTTTCTCAAAAGCAGAGTGTGTTTCTTGTAAGGCCAGCTAGTGTTTGTTTCCCAGTAAGAAATGGAGTTGAATCCCATGCAGTTTCTGGTCCTACGAGCAAGAGTTGTTTTCTGGTAAGAAGAGTCACTATTGCGCTCCCATTGCCTTACACAGTGCAAATAGCACTCGCGTCTGTTCCCAGCAAGTACAGTGTATTGGACTGAAGAGAAGCTACTGTTCTTGTCAGTTTCCTAAGCAGAGTTGAAGTAGATATGGCCCGTGTGTGTAGGAAGCACAGTTCTTTTGTTCTGAGCAAGCTCACTGTTCGGACCCCATAGGAAACACAGTAGAGTAGAAGAGTGCTCTTTTCTCAAAAGCAGAGTGTGTTTCTTGTAAGGCGAGCTAGCATTTGTTTCCCAGTCCTAAATGGAGTTGAATCACATGCAGTTTCTGGTACTACGAGCAAGAGTTGTTTTCTGGTAAGAAGAGACACTAGTGTGCTCCCATTGCCATACACAGTACAAATAGCACTCGCATCTGCTCGCAGCATGTACAGTGTATTGGACTGAAAAGGATCTACTGTTCTTGTCAGTTTCCTAAGCAGAATTGAACAAGTTATGGCTGTGTATGTAGGAAGTACAGTTCTTTTGTTCTGAGCAAGCTTTCTGTTCTGTCCCTATAGGAAACACAGAAGAGTAGAAGAGTGCTCTTTTCTCAAAAGCAGAGTGTGTTTCTTGTAAGACGAGCTAGCGTTTGTTTCCCATTCCTAAATGGAGTTGAATCATATGCAGTTTTTGGTCCTACGTGCAAGATTTGTTTTCTGGTAAGGAAAGTCACTATTGTGCTCCCTTTGCCATACACAGGGCAAAAAGCACTGCCGTCTGTTCCCAGCAAGTGCAGTGTATTGGACTGAAGAGGATCTACTGTTCTTGTCAGTTTCCTAAGCAGAGTTGAACTAGATATGGCCCGTGTGTGTAGGAAGTACAGTTCTTTTGTTCTGAGCAAGCTCACTGTTCAGACCACATAGGAAACACAGTAGAGTAGAAGAGTGCTCTTTTCTCAAAAGCAGAGTGTTTCTTGTAAGGCGAGCTAGTGTTTGTTTCCCAGTCCTAAATGGAGTTGAGTCACATGCAGTTTGTGGTCCTACGATCATGAGTTGTTTTCTGGTAGGAAGAGTCACTATTGTGCTCACATTGTCATACACAGTGCAAATAGCACTCGCGTCTGTTCCCAGCAATACAGTGTATCGGACTGAAGAGGAGCTACTGCTCTTGTCAGTTTCCTAAGCAGAGTTGAACTAGATATGGCTGTGTGTGTAGGAAGCAAAGTTTTTTTGTTCTGAGCAAGCTCACTGTTCGGACCCCATAGGAAACACAGTAGAGTACAAGAGTGCTCTTTTCTCAAAAGCAGAGTGTGTTTCTTGTAAGGCGAGCTAGCGTTTGTTTCCCAGTCCAAAATGGAGTTGAATCAAATGGAGTTTTTTGTCCTATGAGCAGGAGTTGTTTTCTGGTAAGAAGAGTCACTATTTCGCTCCCATTGCCATACACAGTGCAAATAGCACTGGTGTCCATTCCCAGCATGTACAGTGTATTGGACTGAAGAGGATCTATTGTTCTTGTCAGTTTCCTAAATAGAATTGAACTAGATATGGCCCGTGTGTGTAGGAAGCACAGTTCTTTTGTTCTGAGCATGCTCACTGTTCTGGCCCAATAGGAAACTCAGTAGAGTAGAAGAGTGCTCTTTTCTCAAAAGCAGAGTGTGTTCCTTGTAAGACGAGCTAGCGTTTGTTTCCCAGTCCTAAATGGATTTGAGTCACATGCAGTTTCTGGTCCTACGATCAAGAGTTGTTTTCTGGTAAGAAGAGTCACTATTGCCATCCCATTGCCATACAAATTACAAATAGCACTCACGTCTTTTCCCAGAGAGTACAGTGTATTGGACTGAAGAGGAGCCACTGTTCTTGTCAGTGTCCTAAGCAGAGTTGAAATAGATATGGCCCGTGTGTGTAGGAAGAACAGTTCTTTTGTTCTGAGCAAGCTCACTGTTCGGAACCCAAGGGAAACACAGTAGAGTAGAAGAGTGGCCTTTTCTCAAAAGCAGAGTGTGTTTCTTGTAAGGCCAGCTAGTGTTTGTTTCCCAGTAAGAAATGGAGTTGAATCCCATGCAGTTTCTGGTCCTACGAGCAAGAGTTGTTTTCTGGTAAGAAGAGTCACTATTGCGCTCCCATTGCCATACACAGTGCAAATACCCCTCGCGTCTGTTCCCAGCAAGTACACTGTATTGGACTGAAGAGAAGCTACTGTTCTCGTCAGTTTCCTAAGCAGAGTTGAAGTAGATATGTCCCGTGTGTGTAGGAAGCACAGTTCTTTTGTTCTGAGCAAGCTCACTGTTCTGGCCCTATAGGAAACAGAGTAGAGTTGAAGAGTGCTCTTTTCTCAAAAGCAGAGTGTGTTTCTTGTAAGGCGAGCTAGCGTTTGTTTCCCAGTCATAATGGAGTTAAATCACATGCAGTTTCTGCTCCTATGAGCAAGAGTTGTTTTCTGGTAAGAAGAGTCACTATTGCCCTCCCATTGCCTTACACAGTACAAATAGCACTCGCGTTTGTTCCCAGAATGTACAGTGTATTGGACTGAAGAGGAGCCACTGTTCTTGTCAGTTTCCTAAGCAGAGTTGAACTAGGTATGGCCCGTGTGTGTAGGAAGCAAAGTTTTTTTGTTCTGAGCAAGCTCACTGTTCGGACCCCATAGGAAACACAGTAGAGTACAAGAGTGCTCTTTTCTCAAAAGGAGAGTGTGTTTCTTGTAAGGTGAGCTAGTGTTTGTTTCCCAGTCCTAAGTAGAGTTGAATCCCATGCAGTTTCTGGTCCTACGAGCAACAGTTGTTTTCTGGTAAGAAGAGTCATTATTGCGCTCGCGTTGTCATACACAGGGCAAATAGCACTGGCGTCTGTTACCAGCATGTACACTGTATTGGACTGAAGAGGATCTACTATTCTTGTCAGTTTCCTAAGCAGAATTGAACTAGATATGGCCGTGTGTGTAGGAAGCACAGTTCTTTTGTTCTGAGCAAGCTCACTGTTTTGGCCCTATAGGAAACACAGTAGAGTAGAAAAGTGGTCTTTTCTCAAAAGCAGAGTGTGTTTCTTGTAAGGCAAGCTAGCGTTTTTTTCCCAGTACTATATGGAGTTGAATCACATGCAGTTTTTGGTCCTACGAAGAAGAGTTTTTTTCTGGTAAGGAAAGTCACTATTGCGCTCCCACTGCCATACACAGTGCAAATAGCACTCGCGTCTGTTCCCACCAAGTACAGGGTATTGGACTGAAGAGGAGCTACTATTCTTGTCAGTTTCCTAAGCAGAGTTGAAATAGATATGGCCCGTGTGTGTAGGAATCACATTTCTTTTGTTCTGAGCAAGCTCACTGTTCAGAACCCATAGGAAACACAGTAGAGTAGAAGAGTGGTCTTTTCTCAAAAGCAGAGTGTGTTTCTTGTAAGGCCAGCTAGTGTTTGTTTCCCAGTAAGAAATGGAGTTGAATCCCATGCAGTTTCTGGTCCTACGAGCAAGAGTTGTTTTCTGGTAAGAAGAGTCACTATTGCGCTCCCATTGCCATACACAGTGCAAATAGCACTCGCGTCTGTTCCCAGCAAGTACAGTGTATTGGACTGAAGAGAAGCTACTGTTCTTGTCAGTTTCCTAAGCAGAGTTGAAGTAGATATGGCCCGTGTGTGTAGGAAGCACAGTTCTTTTGTTCTGAGCAAGCTCACTGTTCGGACCCCATAGGAAACACAGTAGAGTAGAAGAGTGCTCTTTTCTCAAAAGCAGAGTGTGTTTCTTGTAAGGCGAGCTAGCATTTGTTTCCCAGTCCTAAATGGAGTTGAATCACATGCAGTTTCTGGTACTACGAGCAAGAGTTGTTTTCTGGTAAGAAGAGACACTAGTGTGCTCCCATTGCCATACACAGTACAAATAGCACTCGCATCTGCTCGCAGCATGTACAGTGTATTGGACTGAAAAGGATCTACTGTTCTTGTCAGTTTCCTAAGCAGAATTGAACAAGTTATGGCTGTGTATGTAGGAAGTACAGTTCTTTTGTTCTGAGCAAGCTTTCTGTTCTGTCCCTATAGGAAACACAGAAGAGTAGAAGAGTGCTCTTTTCTCAAAAGCAGAGTGTGTTTCTTGTAAGACGAGCTAGCGTTTGTTTCCCATTCCTAAATGGAGTTGAATCATATGCAGTTTTTGGTCCTACGTGCAAGATTTGTTTTCTGGTAAGGAAAGTCACTATTGTGCTCCCTTTGCCATACACAGGGCAAAAAGCACTGCCGTCTGTTCCCAGCAAGTGCAGTGTATTGGACTGAAGAGGATCTACTGTTCTTGTCAGTTTCCTAAGCAGAGTTGAACTAGATATGGCCCGTGTGTGTAGGAAGTACAGTTCTTTTGTTCTGAGCAAGCTCACTGTTCAGACCACATAGGAAACACAGTAGAGTAGAAGAGTGCTCTTTTCTCAAAAGCAGAGTGTTTCTTGTAAGGCGAGCTAGTGTTTGTTTCCCAGTCCTAAATGGAGTTGAGTCACATGCAGTTTGTGGTCCTACGATCATGAGTTGTTTTCTGGTAGGAAGAGTCACTATTGTGCTCACATTGTCATACACAGTGCAAATAGCACTCGCGTCTGTTCCCAGCAATACAGTGTATCGGACTGAAGAGGAGCTACTGCTCTTGTCAGTTTCCTAAGCAGAGTTGAACTAGATATGGCTGTGTGTGTAGGAAGCAAAGTTTTTTTGTTCTGAGCAAGCTCACTGTTCGGACCCCATAGGAAACACAGTAGAGTACAAGAGTGCTCTTTTCTCAAAAGCAGAGTGTGTTTCTTGTAAGGCGAGCTAGCGTTTGTTTCCCAGTCCAAAATGGAGTTGAATCAAATGGAGTTTTTTGTCCTATGAGCAGGAGTTGTTTTCTGGTAAGAAGAGTCACTATTTCGCTCCCATTGCCATACACAGTGCAAATAGCACTGGTGTCCATTCCCAGCATGTACAGTGTATTGGACTGAAGAGGATCTATTGTTCTTGTCAGTTTCCTAAATAGAATTGAACTAGATATGGCCCGTGTGTGTAGGAAGCACAGTTCTTTTGTTCTGAGCATGCTCACTGTTCTGGCCCTATAGGAAACTCAGTAGAGTAGAAGAGTGCTCTTTTCTCAAAAGCAGAGTGTGTTCCTTGTAAGACGAGCTAGCGTTTGTTTCCCAGTCCTAAATGGATTTGAGTCACATGCAGTTTCTGGTCCTACGATCAAGAGTTGTTTTCTGGTAAGAAGAGTCACTATTGCCATCCCATTGCCATACAAATTACAAATAGCACTCACGTCTTTTCCCAGAGAGTACAGTGTATTGGACTGAAGAGGAGCCACTGTTCTTGTCAGTGTCCTAAGCAGAGTTGAAATAGATATGGCCCGTGTGTGTAGGAAGAACAGTTCTTTTGTTCTGAGCAAGCTCACTGTTCGGAACCCAAGGGAAACACAGTAGAGTAGAAGAGTGGCCTTTTCTCAAAAGCAGAGTGTGTTTCTTGTAAGGCCAGCTAGTGTTTGTTTCCCAGTAAGAAATGGAGTTGAATCCCATGCAGTTTCTGGTCCTACGAGCAAGAGTTGTTTTCTGGTAAGAAGAGTCACTATTGCGCTCCCATTGCCATACACAGTGCAAATACCCCTCGCGTCTGTTCCCAGCAAGTACACTGTATTGGACTGAAGAGAAGCTACTGTTCTCGTCAGTTTCCTAAGCAGAGTTGAAGTAGATATGTCCCGTGTGTGTAGGAAGCACAGTTCTTTTGTTCTGAGCAAGCTCACTGTTCTGGCCCTATAGGAAACAGAGTAGAGTTGAAGAGTGCTCTTTTCTCAAAAGCAGAGTGTGTTTCTTGTAAGGCGAGCTAGCGTTTGTTTCCCAGTCATAATGGAGTTAAATCACATGCAGTTTCTGCTCCTATGAGCAAGAGTTGTTTTC
The DNA here is from genome assembly GCF_949786415.1 of Peromyscus eremicus. Taxonomy (NCBI): domain Eukaryota; kingdom Metazoa; phylum Chordata; class Mammalia; order Rodentia; family Cricetidae; genus Peromyscus; species Peromyscus eremicus. Next base: position 28,795 of record NW_026736740.1, on the reverse strand, counting down.
TGGTAAGAAGAGTCACTATTGCCCTCCCATTGCCTTACACAGTACAAATAGCACTCGCGTTTGTTCCCAGAATGTACAGTGTATTGGACTGAAGAGGAGCCACTGTTCTTGTCAGTTTCCTAAGCAGAGTTGAACTAGGTATGGCCCGTGTGTGTAGGAAGCAAAGTTTTTTTGTTCTGAGCAAGCTCACTGTTCGGACCCCATAGGAAACACAGTAGAGTACAAGAGTGCTCTTTTCTCAAAAGGAGAGTGTGTTTCTTGTAAGGTGAGCTAGTGTTTGTTTCCCAGTCCTAAGTAGAGTTGAATCCCATGCAGTTTCTGGTCCTATGAGCAACAGTTGTTTTCTGGTAAGAAGAGTCATTATTGCGCTCGCGTTGTCATACACAGGGCAAATAGCACTGGCGTCTGTTACCAGCATGTACACTGTATTGGACTGAAGAGGATCTACTATTCTTGTCAGTTTCCTAAGCAGAATTGAACTAGATATGGCCGTGTGTGTAGGAAGCACAGTTCTTTTGTTCTGAGCAAGCTCACTGTTTTGGCCCTATAGGAAACACAGTAGAGTAGAAAAGTGGTCTTTTCTCAAAAGCAGAGTGTGTTTCTTGTAAGGCAAGCTAGCGTTTTTTTCCCAGTACTATATGGAGTTGAATCACATGCAGTTTTTGGTCCTACGAAGAAGAGTTTTTTTCTGGTAAGGAAAGTCACTATTGCGCTCCCACTGCCATACACAGTGCAAATAGCACTCGCGTCTGTTCCCACCAAGTACAGGGTATTGGACTGAAGAGGAGCTACTATTCTTGTCAGTTTCCTAAGCAGAGTTGAAATAGATATGGCCCGTGTGTGTAGGAATCACATTTCTTTTGTTCTGAGCAAGCTCACTGTTCAGAACCCATAGGAAACACAGTAGAGTAGAAGAGTGGTCTTTTCTCAAAAGCAGAGTGTGTTTCTTGTAAGGCCAGCTAGTGTTTGTTTCCCAGTAAGAAATGGAGTTGAATCCCATGCAGTTTCTGGTCCTACGAGCAAGAGTTGTTTTCTGGTAAGAAGAGTCACTATTGCGCTCCCATTGCCATACACAGTGCAAATAGCACTCGCGTCTGTTCCCAGCAAGTACAGTGTATTGGACTGAAGAGAAGCTACTGTTCTTGTCAGTTTCCTAAGCAGAGTTGAAGTAGATATGGCCCGTGTGTGTAGGAAGCACAGTTCTTTTGTTCTGAGCAAGCTCACTGTTCGGACCCCATAGGAAACACAGTAGAGTAGAAGAGTGCTCTTTTCTCAAAAGCAGAGTGTGTTTCTTGTAAGGCGAGCTAGCATTTGTTTCCCAGTCCTAAATGGAGTTGAATCACATGCAGTTTCTGGTACTACGAGCAAGAGTTGTTTTCTGGTAAGAAGAGACACTAGTGTGCTCCCATTGCCATACACAGTACAAATAGCACTCGCATCTGCTCGCAGCATGTACAGTGTATTGGACTGAAAAGGATCTACTGTTCTTTCAGTTTCCTAAGCAGAATTGAACAAGTTATGGCTGTGTATGTAGGAAGTACAGTTCTTTTGTTCTGAGCAAGCTTTTTGTTCTGTCCCTATAGGAAACACAGAAGAGTAGAAGAGTGCTCTTTTCTCAAAAGCAGAGTGTGTTTCTTGTAAGACGAGCTAGCGTTTGTTTCCCATTCCTAAATGGAGTTGAATCATATGCAGTTTTTGGTCCTACGTGCAAGATTTGTTTTCTGGTAAGGAAAGTCACTATTGTGCTCCCTTTGCCATACACAGGGCAAAAAGCACTGCCGTCTGTTCCCAGCAAGTGCAGTGTATTGGACTGAAGAGGATCTACTGTTCTTGTCAGTTTCCTAAGCAGAGTTGAACTAGATATGGCCCGTGTGTGTAGGAAGTACAGTTCTTTTGTTCTGAGCAAGCTCACTGTTCAGACCACATAGGAAACACAGTAGAGTAGAAGAGTGCTCTTTTCTCAAAAGCAGAGTGTTTCTTGTAAGGCGAGCTAGTGTTTGTTTCCCAGTCCTAAATGGAGTTGAGTCACATGCAGTTTGTGGTCCTACGATCATGAGTTGTTTTCTGGTAGGAAGAGTCACTATTGTGCTCACATTGTCATACACAGTGCAAATAGCACTCGCATCTGTTCCCAGCAATACAGTGTATCGGACTGAAGAGGAGCTACTGCTCTTGTCAGTTTCCTAAGCAGAGTTGAACTAGATATGGCTGTGTGTGTAGGAAGCAAAGTTTTTTTGTTCTGAGCAAGCTCACTGTTCGGACCCCATAGGAAACACAGTAGAGTACAAGAGTGCTCTTTTCTCAAAAGCAGAGTGTGTTTCTTGTAAGGCGAGCTAGCGTTTGTTTCCCAGTCCAAAATGGAGTTGAATCAAATGGAGTTTTTTGTCCTATGAGCAGGAGTTGTTTTCTGGTAAGAAGAGTCACTATTTCGCTCCCATTGCCATACACAGTGCAAATAGCACTGGTGTCCATTCCCAGCATGTACAGTGTATTGGACTGAAGAGGATCTATTGTTCTTGTCAGTTTCCTAAATAGAATTGAACTAGATATGGCCCGTGTGTGTAGGAAGCACAGTTCTTTTGTTCTGAGCATGCTCACTGTTCTGGCCCTATAGGAAACTCAGTAGAGTAGAAGAGTGCTCTTTTCTCAAAAGCAGAGTGTGTTCCTTGTAAGACGAGCTAGCGTTTGTTTCCCAGTCCTAAATGGATTTGAGTCACATGCAGTTTCTGGTCCTACGATCAAGAGTTGTTTTCTGGTAAGAAGAGTCACTATTGCCATCCCATTGCCATACAAATTACAAATAGCACTCACGTCTTTTCCCAGAGAGTACAGTGTATTGGACTGAAGAGGAGCCACTGTTCTTGTCAGTGTCCTAAGCAGAGTTGAAATAGATATGGCCCGTGTGTGTAGGAAGAACAGTTCTTTTGTTCTGAGCAAGCTCACTGTTCGGAACCCAAGGGAAACACAGTAGAGTAGAAGAGTGGCCTTTTCTCAAAAGCAGAGTGTGTTTCTTGTAAGGCCAGCTAGTGTTTGTTTCCCAGTAAGAAATGGAGTTGAATCCCATGCAGTTTCTGGTCCTACGAGCAAGAGTTGTTTTCTGGTAAGAAGAGTCACTATTGCGCTCCCATTGCCATACACAGTGCAAATACCCCTCGCGTCTGTTCCCAGCAAGTACACTGTATTGGACTGAAGAGAAGCTACTGTTCTCGTCAGTTTCCTAAGCAGAGTTGAAGTAGATATGTCCCGTGTGTGTAGGAAGCACAGTTCTTTTGTTCTGAGCTAGCTCACTGTTCGGACCCCATAGGAAACACAGTAGAGTAGAAGAGTGCTCTTTTCTCAAAAGCAGAGTGTGTTCCTTGTAAGGCGAGCTCGCATTTGTTTCCCAGTCCTAAATGGAGTTCAATCACATGCAGTTTCTGGTCCTACGAGCAAGTGTTGTTTTCTGGTAAGAAGAGTCACTTTTGTGCTCCCATTGTCATACACAGGGCAAATAGTACTGGCATCTGTTCCCAACACGTACAGTGTATTGGACAGAAGAGGATCTACTGTTCTTGTCAGTTTTCTAAGCAGAATTGAACTAGATAAGGCCATGTGTGTAGGAAGCACAGTTCTTTTGTTCTGAGCAAGCTCACTATTGTGGCCATATATGAAACACAGTAGAGTAGTAGAGTGCTCTTTTCTCAAAAGCAGAGTGTGTTTCTTGTAAGGTGAGCTAGCGTTTGTTTCCCAGTCCTAAATGGAGTTGAATCATATGCAATTTCTGGTCCTACGAGCAAGAGATATTTTCTGTTAAGGAAAGTCACCATTGCGCTCCCATTGCCACACACAGTGCAAATAGCACTCATGTCTGTTCCCAGCAAGTACAGTGTATTGGACTGAAGAGGAGCTAATTGTCAGTTTCCTAAGCAGAGTTGAACTAGATATGGCCCGTGTCTGTAGGAAGCACAGTTCTTTTGTTCTGAGCAAGCTCACTGTTCTGGGCCTAAAGGAAACACAGTAGAGTAGAAGAGTGCTTTTTTCTGAAAAGCAGAGTGTGTTTCTTGTAAGGCAAGCTAGCGTTTTTTTTCCCAGTACTAAATGGAGTTGAATCACATGCAGTTTTTGGTCCTACGAAGAAGAGATTTTTTCTGGTAAGGAAAGTCACTATTGTGCTCCCACTGCCATACACAGTGCAAATAGCACTCGCGTCTGTTCCCACCAAGTACAGGGTATTGGACTGAAGAGGAGCTACTATTCTTGTCAGTTTCCTAAGCAGAGTTGAACTAGATATGGCCCGTGTGTGTAGGAAGCACAGTTCTTTTGTTCTGAGCAAGCTCACTGTTCTGGCCCTATAGGAAACAGAGTAGAGTTGAAGAGTGCTCTTTTCTCAAAAGCAGAGTGTGTTTCTTGTAAGGCGAGCTAGCGTTTGTTCCCCAGTCCTAAATGGAGTTGAATCACATGCAGTTTCTGGTCCTACAAGCAAGAGTTGTTTTCTCGTAAGGAAAGTCACTATTGCGCTCCCATTGCCATACACAGTGCAAATAGCACTCGTGTCTGTTCCCAGCAATTACAGTGTATTTGACTGAAGTGGAGCTACTGTCCTTGTCAGTTTCCTAAGCAGAGTTCAACTAGATATGGCCCGTGTGTGTAGGAAGCACAGTTCTTTTGTTCTGAGCAAGCTCACTGTTCGGACCCCATAGGAAAACCAGTAGAGTAGAAGAGTGCCCTTTTCTGAAAAGCACAGTGTGTTTCTTTTAAGGCGAGCTAGTGTTTGTTTCCCAGTCATAATGGAGTTAAATCACATGCAGTTTCTGCTCCTACGAGCAAGAGTTGTTTTCTGGTAAGAAGAGTCACTATTGCCCTCCCATTGCCTTACACAGTACAAATAGCATTCGCGTTTGTTCCCAGAATGTACTGTGTATTGGACTGAAGAGGAGCCACTGTTCTTGTCAGTTTCCTAAGCAGAGTTGAACTAGGTATGGCCCGTGTGTGTAGGAAGCAAAGTTTTTTTGTTCTGAGCAAGCTCACTGTTCGGACCCCATAGGAAACACAGTAGAGTACAAGAGTGCTCTTTTCTCAAAAGGAGAGTGTGTTTCTTGTAAGGTGAGCTAGTGTTTGTTTCCCAGTCCTAAATAGAGTTGAATCCCATGCAGTTTCTGGTCCTACGAGCAACAGTTGTTTTCTGGTAAGAAGAGCCATTATTGCGCTCGCGTTGTCATACACAGGCAAATAGCACTGGCGTCTGTTACCAGCATGTACACTGTATTGGACTGAAGAGGATCTACTATTCTTGTCAGTTTCCTAAGCAGAATTGAACTAGATATGGCCGTGTGTGTAGGAAGCACAGTTCTTTTGTTCTGAGCAAGCTCACTGTTTTGGCCCTATAGGAAACACAGTAGAGTAGAAGAGTGGTCCTTTCTCAAAAGCAGAGTGTGTTTCTTGTAAGGCAAGCTATCGTTTTTTTTCCCAGTACTAAATGGAGCTGAATCACATGCAGTTTTTGGTCCTACGAACAAGAGTTTTTTTCTGGTAAGGAAAGTCACTATTGCGCTCCCACTGCCATACACAGTGCAAATAGCACTCGCATCTGTTCCCACCAAGTACAGGGTATTGGACTGAAGAGGAGCTACTATTCTTGTCAGTTTCCTAAGCAGAGTTGAAATAGATATGGCCCGTGTGTGTAGGAATCACATTTCTTTTGTTCTGAGCAAGCTCACTGTTCGGAACCCATAGGAAACACAGTAGAGTAGAAGAGTGGTCTTTTCTCAAAAGCAGAGTGTGTTTCTTGTAAGGCCAGCTAGTGTTTGTTTCCCAGTAAGAAATGGAGTTGAATCCCATGCAGTTTCTGGTCCTACGAGCAAGAGTTGTTTTCTGGTAAGAAGAGTCACTATTGCGCTCCCATTGCCATACACAGTGCAAATAGCACTCGCTTCTGTTCCCAGCAAGTACAGTGTATTGGACTGAAGAGAAGCTACTGTTCTTGTCAGTTTCCTAAGCAGAGTTGAAGTAGATATGTCCCGTGTGTGTAGGAAGCACAATTCTTTTGTTCTGAGCAAGCTCACTGTTTGGACCCCATAGGAAACACAGTAGAGTAGAAGAGTGCTCTTTTCTCAAAAGCAGAGTGTGTTTCTTGTAATCGAGCTAGCGTTTGTTTCCCAGTCCTAAATGGAGTTGAGTCACATGCAGTTTCTGGTCCTACGAGCAAGAGTTGTTTTTTGGTAAGAAGAGTCACTATTGTGCTCCAATTGTCATACACAGTGCAAATAGCACTAGAGTCTATTCCCAGCAAGTACAGTGTATTGGACTGAAGAGGATCTACTATTCTTGTCAGTTTCCTAAGCAGAGTTGAACTAGATATGGCCCGTGTGTGTAGGATGCACAGTTCTTTTGTTCTGAGCAAGCTGACTGTTCGGACCCCATAGGAAACACAGTAGAGTAGAAGAGTGCTCTTTTCTCAAAAGCAGAGTGTGTTCCTTGTAAGGCGAGCTAGCGTTTGTTTCCCAGTCCTAAATGGAGTTGAATCACATGCAGTTTCTGGTCCTACGAGCAAGAGTTGTTTTCTGTTAAGAAGAGACACTAGTGTGCTCCCATTGCCATACACAGTACAAATAGCACTCGCATCTGTTCGCAGCATGTACAGTGTATTGGACTGAAAAGGATCTACTGTTCTTGTCAGTTTTCTAAGCAGAATTGAACAAGTTATGGCCGTGTATGTAGGAAGCACAGTTCTTTTGTTCTGAGCAAGCTTTCTGTTCTGTCCCTATAGGAAACACAGAAGAGTAGAAGAGTGCTCTTTTCTCAAAAGCAGAGTGTGTTTCTTGTAAGGCGAGCTAGCGTTTGTTTCCCAGTCCTAAATGGAGTTGAATCATATGCAGTTTTTGGTCCTACGTGCAAGATTTGTTTTCTGGTAAGGAAAGTCACTATTGTGCTCCCTTTGCCATACACAGTGCAAATAGCACTCCCGTCTGTTCCCAGCAAGTGCAGTGTATTGGACTGAAGAGGATCTACTGTTCTTGTCAGTTTCCTAAGAAGAATTGAACTAGATATGGCCCGTGTGTGTAGGAAGTACAGTTCTTTTGTTCTGAGCAAGCTCACTGTTCAGACCACATAGGAAACACAGTAGGGTAGAAGAGTTCTCTTTTCTCAAAAGCGGAGTGTTTCTTGTAAGGCGAGCTAGTGTTTGTTTCCCAGTCCTAAATGGAGTTGAGTCACATGCAGTTTGTGGTCCTACGAGCATGAGTTGTTTTCTGGTAGGAAGAGTCCCTATTGTGCTCCCATTGTCATACACAGTGCAAATAGCACTCGCGTCTGTTCCCAGCAATACAGTGTATTGGACTGAAGAGGAGCTACTGTTCTTGTCAGTTTCCTAAGCAGAGTTGAACTAGATATGGCTGTGTGTGTAGGAAGCACTGTTCTTTTGTTCTGAGCAAGCTCACTGTTCAGTGCCATAGGAAACACAGTAGAGTAGAAGAGTGCTCTTTTCTCAAAAGCAGAGTGTGTTTCTTGTAAGGCGAGCTAGCGTTTGTTTCCCAGTCCGAAATGGAGTTGAATCACATGCAGTTTCTGTTCCTACGATCAAGAGATATTTTCTAGTAAGAAGAGTCACTATTGTGCTCCCATTGCCATACACAGTGCAAATAGCACTCGCGTCTGTTCCTAGCAATTACAGTGTATTGGACTGAAGAGGAGCTACTGTTCTTGTCAGTTTCCTAAGCAGAGTTGAACTAGGTATGGCCCGTGTGTGTAGGAAGCAAAGTTTTTTTGTTCTGAGCAAGCTCACTGTTCGGACCCCATAGGAAAAACAGTAGAGTAGAAGAGTGCTCTTTTCTCAAAAGCAGAGTGTGTTTCTTGTAAGGCGAGCTAGCGTTTGTTTCCCAGTCCGAAATGGAGTTGAATCAAATGGAGTTTTTTGTCCTATGAGCAGGAGTTGTTTTCTGGTAAGAAGAGTCACTATTTCGCTCCCATTGCCATACACAGTGCAAATAGCACTGGTGTCCATTCCCAGCATGTACAGTGTATTGGACTGAAGAGGATCTACTGTTCTTGTCAGTTTCCTAAATAGAATTGAACTAGATATGGCCCGTGTGTGTAGGAAGCACAGTTCTTTTGTTCTGAGCATGCTCACTGTTCTGGCCCTATAGGAAACCCAGTAGAGTAGAAGAGTGCTCTTTTCTCAAAAGCAGAGTGTGTTCCTTGTAAGACGAGCTAGCGTTTGTTTCCCAGTCTTAAATGGATTTGAGTCACATGCAGTTTCTGGTCCTACGAGCAAGAGTTGTTTTTTGTTAAGAAAAGTCACTATTGCCATCCCATTGCCATACAAAGTGCAAATAGCACTCACGTCTGTTCCCAAAGAGTACAGTGTATTGGACTGAAGAGTAGCCACTGTTCTTGTCAGTGTCCTAAGCAGAGTTGAACTAGATATGGCCCGTGTGTAGGAAGCACAGTTTTTTTGTTCTGAGCTAGCTCACTTTTCGAACCCCATAGGAAACACAGTAGAGTAGAAGAGTGCTGTTTTCTCAAAAGCAGAGTGTGTTCCTTGTAAGGCGAGCTAGCATTTGTTTCCCAGTCCTAAATGGAGTTCAATCACATGCAGTTTCTGGTCCTACGAGCAAGTTTTGTTTTCTGTTAAGGAAAGTCACCATTGCGCTCCCATTGCCACACACAGTGCAAATAGCACTCATGTCTGTTCCCAGCAAGTACAGTGTATTGGACTGAAGAGGAGCTACTTGTCAGTTTCCTAAGCAGAGTTGAACTAGATATGGCCCGTGTGTGCAGGAAGCACAGTTCTTTTGTTCTGAGCAAGCTCACTGTTCTGGGCCTAAAGGAAACACAGTAGAGTAGAAGAGTGCTCTTTTCTCAAAAGCAGAGTGTGTTTCTTGTAAGGCGAGATAGCGTTTGTTCCCCAGTCCTAAATGGAGTTGAATCACATGCAGTTTCTGGTCCTACAAGCAAGAGTTGTTTTCTCGTAAGGAAAGTCACTATTGCGCTCCCATTGCCATACACAGTGCAAATAGCCCTCCCGTCTGTTCCCAGTAAGTACAGTGTATTGGACTGAAGAGGAGAGACTGCTCTTCTCAGTTACCTAAGAAGAGTTGAACTAGATATGGCCCGTGTGTGTAGGAATCACAGTTCTTTTGTTCTGAGTAAGCTCATTGTTCTGGCCCTATAGGAAACACAATTGAGTAGAAGAGTGCTCTTTTCTCAAAAGCAGAGTGTTCTTCTTGTAAGGCGAGCTAGCGTTTGCTTCCCAGTCCTAAATGGAGTTGAGTCACATGCAGGTTTTTGTCCTAAGAGCAAGAGTTGTTTTCTGGTAAGACAAGTCACTATTGTGCTCCAATTGCCATACACAGTGCAAATAGCACTCGCGTCTCTTCCCCGCAAGTACTGTGTATTGGACTTAAGAGGAGCTACTGTTCTTGTCAGTTTCCTAAACAGAGTTGAACTAGATATGGCCCGTGTGTGTAGGAAGCACAGTTCTTTTGTTCTGAGCAAGCTCTCTGTTTGGACCCCATAGGAAACACAGTAGAGTAGAAGAGTGCTCTTTTCTCAAAAGCAGAGTGTGTTTCTTGTAAAGTGAGCTGGAGTTTGTTTCCCAGTCATAAATGGAGTTGAATCACATGCAGTTTGTGGTCCTACGAGCAAGAGTTGTTTTCTGGTAAGAAGAGTCACTATTGCGCTGTCATTGCCATACACAAGACAAATAGCACTGGCGTCTGTTCCCAGCAAGTACAGTGTATTGGTCTGAAGAGGAGCTACTGTTCTTGGCAGGTTCCTAAGCAGAGTTAAACTACATATGGTCCGTGTGTGTAGGAAGCACAGTTCTTTTGTTCTGAGCAAGCTCTCTGTTTGGACCCCATAGGAAACACAGTAGAGTAGAAGAGTGCTCTTTTCTCTAAAGCAGAGTGTGTTTCTTGTAAGGCGAGCTAGCGTTTGTTTCCTAGTCCTAAATGGAGTTGAATCACATGCAGTTTCTGGTCCTACGAGCAAGAGTTGTTTTCTGGTAAGGAAAGTCACTATTGCGCTCCCATTGCCATACACAGTGCAAATAGCACTCCCGTCTGTTCCCAGCAAGTACAGTGTATTGGACTGAAGAGGAGCTACTGTTCTTCTCAGTTTCCTAAGCAGAGTTGAACTAGATATGGCCCGTGTGTCGAGGAAGCACAGTTCTTTTTTTCTGAGCAAGCTCACTGTTCTGGCCCTATAGGAAACACAGTAGAGGAGAAGAGTAGTCTTTTCTCAAAAGCAGAGTGCGTTTCTTGTAAGGCGAGCTAGAGTTTGTTTCCCAGTCCTAAATGGAGTTGAGTCACATGCAGTTTTTTGTCCTACGAGCAAGAGTTGTTTTCTGGTAAGACGAGTCACTATTGTGCTCCAATTGCCATACACAGTGCAAAGAGCACTCGCGTCTGTTCTCAGCAAGTACAGTGTACCAGACTGAAGAGGAGCTACTGTTCTTGTCAGTTTCCTAAGCAGAGTGGAACTAGATATGGCCCGTGTGTGTAGGAAGCACAGTTATTATGTTCTGAGCAAGCTCACTGTTCTGGCCCTGTAGGAAACACAGCAGAGTAGAAGAGTGTTCTTTTCACTAAAGCAGAGTGTGTTTCTTGTAAGGCGAGCTCGCGTTTGATTCCTGGTCCTAAATGGAGTTGAGTCACATGCAGTTTTTGGTCCTATGAGCAAGAGTTGTTTTCTGGTAAGAAGAGTCACTATTGTGCTCCAAATGCCGTACACAGTGCAAATAGCACTCGCGTCTGTTCCCAGAAAGTACAGTGTATTGGACTAAGTAGGACTTACTGTTCTTGTCAGTTTCCTAGGCAGAGTTGAACTAGATATGGTCCATTTGGGTAGGAATCATAGTTCTTTTGTTCTGAGCAAGCTCACTGTTTGGACCCCATAGGAAACGCAGTAGAGTAGAAGAGTGCTCTTTTCTCAAAAGCAGAGTGTGTTTCTTGTAAGGCGAGCTAGCGTTTGTTTCCTAGTCCTAAATGGTGTTGAATCACATGCAGTTTGTGGTGCTACGAGCAAAAGTTGTTTTCTGGTAGGGAAAGTCACTATTGTGCTCCCATTACCATACACAGTGCAAATAGCACTCGCGTCTGTTCCCAGCAAGTACAGTGTATTGGACTGAAGAGGATCTACTGTTCTTGTCAGGTTCCTAAGCAGAATTGAACTAGATATGGCCGTGTGTGCAGGAAGCACAGTTCTTTTGTTCTGAGCAAGCTCACTGTTCGGACCCCATAGGAAACACAGTAGAGTAGAAGAGTGCTCTTTTCTCAAAAGCAGAGTGTGTTTCTTGTAAGGCGGGCTAGCGTTTGTTTCCCAGTTCTAAATGGAGTTGAGTCACATGCAGTTTTTTGTCCTACGAGCAAGAGTTGTTTTCTGGTAAGACGAGTCACTATTGTGCTCCAATTGCCATACACAGTGCAAATAGCACTCGTGTCTCTTCCCCGCAAGTACAGTGTATTGGACTGAAGAGGAGCTACTGTTCTTGTCAGTTTCCTAAGCAGAGTTGAACTAGATATGGCCCGTGTGTGTAGGAAGTACAGTTCTTTTGTTCCGAGCAAGTTCACTCTTCGGACCCCATAGGAAACACAGTAGAGTAGAAGAGTGGTCTTTTCTCAAAAGCAGAGTGTGTTTCTTGTAAGGCGAGCTAGTGTTTGTTTCCCAGTCCTAAATGGAGTTGAATCACATGCAGTTTCTGGTCCTACGAGCAAGAGTTGTTTTCTGGTAAGGAAAGTCACTATTGCGCTCCCATTGCCGTACACAGTGCAAATAGCCCTCCCGTCTGTTCCCAGCAAGTACAGTGTATTGGAATGAAGAGGAGCTACTGTTCTTCTCAGTTTCCTAAGCAGAGTTGAACTAGATATGGCCCGTGTGTAGGAAAAACAGTTCTTTTTTTCTGAGCAAGCTCACTGTTCTGGCCCTATAGGAAACAAAGTAGAGTAGAAGAGTGCTCTTTACTCAAAAGCAGAGTGTGTTTCTTGTAAAGCGAGCTGGAGTTTGTTTCCCAGTCCTAAATGGAGTTGAATCACATGCAGTTTCTGGTCCTACGAGCAAGAGTTGTTTTCTGGTAAGAAGAGTCACTATTGCGTTGCCATTGCCATACACAGGACACATAGCACTGGCGTCTGTTCCCAGCAAGTACAGTGTACTGGACTGAAGATATCTACTGTTCTTCTCAGTTTCCTAAGCAGAGTTGAACTAGATATGGCCGTGTTTGTAGGAAGCACAGTTTTTTTGTTCTGAGCAAGCTCACTGTTCCAAACACATAGGAAACACAGTAGAGTAGAAGAGTGCTCTTTTCTCAAAAGCAGAGTGTGTTTCTTGGAAGTCGAGCTAGCGTTTGTTTCCCAGTCCTAAATGGAGTTGAGTCACATGCAGTTTTTTTCCTATGAGCAAGAGTTGTTTTCTGGTAAGAAAAGTCACTGTTGTGCTCTCATTGCCATACACAGTGCCAATAGCACTCTCGCCTGTTCCCAGCAAATACAGTGTATTGGTCTGAAGAGGAGATACTGTTCTTGTCAGGTTCCTAAGCAGAGTTGAACTACATATGTTCCGTGTGTGTAAGAAGCACAGTTCTTTTTTTCTGAGCAAGCTCTCTGTTTCGACCCCATAGGAAACACAGTAGAGTAGAAGAGTGCTTTTTTCTCTAAAGCAGAGGGTGTTTCTTGTAAGGCGAGCTAGCGTTTGTTTCCCAGTCCTAAATGGATTTGAATCACATGCAGTTTCTGGTCCTACGAGCAGGAGTTGTTTTCTGGTAAGGAAAGTCACTATTGCGCTCCCATTGCCATACACAGTGCAAATAGCACTTCCGTCTGTTCCCAGCAAGTACAGTGTATTGGACTGAAGAGGAGCTACTGTTCTTCTCAGTTTCCTAAGCAGTTTGGAACTAGATATGGCCGTGTGTGTAGGAAGCACAGTTATTATGTTCTGAGCCATCTCACTGTTCTGGCCCTGTAGGAAACACAGCAGAGTAGAAGAGTGTTCTTTTCTCTAAAGCAGAGTGTGTTTCTTGTAAGGCGAGCTCGCGTTTGATTCTCAGTCCTAAATGGAGTTGAGCCACATGCAGTTTTTGGTCCTATGAGCAAGAGTTGTTTTCTGGTAAGAAGAGTCACTATTGCGCTCCAAATGCCATAAACAGTGCAAATAGTACTCGCTTTTGTTCCCAAAAAGTACAGTGTATTGGATTGAATAGGAGCTACTGTTCTTGTCAGTTTCCTAAGCAGAGTTGAACTATATATGGTCCATTTGTGTAGGAAGCACAGTTCTTTTGTTCTGAGCAAGCTCACTGTTTGGACCCCACAGGAAACGCAGTAGAGTAAAAGCGTGCTCTTTTCTCAAAAGCAGAGTGTGTTTCTTGTAAGGCGAGCTAGCGTTTGTTTCCTAGTCCTAAATGGAGTTGAATCACATGCAGTTTGTGGTGCTACGAGCAAGAGTTGTTTTCTGGTAAGGAAAGTCACTATTGCGCTCCCATTGCCATACACAGTGCAAATAGCACTCCCTTGTCTTCCCAGCAAGTACAGTGTATTGGACTGAAGAGGAGAGACTGCTCTTCTCAGTTTCCAAAACATAGTTGAACTAGATATGGCCCCTGTGTGTAGGAAGCACGGTTCTTTTGTTCTGAGCAAGCTCACTGTTTTGGCCATATAGGAAACACAGAACAGTAGAAGAGTGATCTTTTCTCAAAAGCAGAGTGTGTTTCTTGTAAGTCGAGATAGAGTTTGTTTCCCAGTCCTAAATGGTGTTGAGTCACATGCAGTTTTTTGTCCTACGAGCAAGAGTTGTTTTCTGGTAAGACGAGTCACTATTGTGCTCCAATTGCCATACACAGTGCAAATAGCACTCGCGTCTGTTCTCAGCAAGTACAGTGTATCGGACTGAAGAGGAGCTACTGATCTTGTCAGTTTCCTAAGCAGAGTGGAACTAGATATGTCCCGTGTGTGTAGGAAGCACAGTTCTTATGTTCTGAGCAAGCTCACTGTTCTGGCCCTATAGGAAACACAGTAGAGTAGAAGAGTGATCTTTTATCTAAAGCAGAGTGTTTTTTTCGTAAGGCGAGCTCGCGTTTGTTTCCCAGTTCTTAATGGAGTTGAATCACTTGCAGTTTTTGGTCCTACGAGCAAGAGTTGTTTTATGGTAAGAAGACTCACTATTGCGCTCCAAATGCCATACACAGTGCAAATAGCACTCGCGTCTGTTCCCAGAAAGTACAGTGTATTGGACTGAATAGGAGCTACTGTTCTTGTCAGTTTCCTAAGCAGAGTTGAACTAGATATGGCCCGTGTGTGTAGGAATCACAGTTCTTTTGTTCTGGGCAAGCTCACTGTTCAGACCCCATAGGAAACACAGTAGAGTAGAAGAGTGCTCTTTTCTCAAAAGCAGAGTGTGTTTCTTGTAAGGTGAGCTGGCGTTTGTTTCCCATTCCTAAATGGAGTTGAATCACATGCAGTTTCTGGTCCTACGAGCAAGAGTTGTTTTCTGGTAAGAAAGTCATTATTGTGCTCCCATTGCCATACACAGTGCAAATAGCCCTCCCGTCTGTTCCCAGTAAGTACAGTGTATTGGACTGAAGAGAAGAGACTGCTCTTCTCAGTTTCCTAAGAAGAGTTGAACTAGATATGGCCCCTGTGTGTAGGAATCACAGTTCTTTTGTTCTGAGTAAGCTCATTGTTCTGGCCCTATAGGAAACACAATTGAGTAGAATAGTGCTCTTTTCTCAAAAGCAGAGTGTTCTTTTGTAATGCGAGCTAGCGTTTGTTTCCCAGTCCTAAATGGAGTTGAGTCACATGCAGGTTTTTGTCCTAAGGGCAAGAGTTGTTTTCTGGTAAGACGAGTTACTATTGTGCTCCAATTGCCATACACAGTGCAAATAGTGCTCGCATCTCTTCCCCGCAAGTACTGTGTATTGGACTGAAGAGGAGCTACTGTTCTTGTCAGTTTCCTAAACAGAGTTGAACTAGATATGGCCCGTGTGTGTGTAGGAAGCACAGTTCTTTTGTTCTGAGCAAGCTCTCTGTTTGGACCCCATAGGAAACACAGTAGAGTAGAAGAGTGCTCTTTTCTCAAAAGCAGAGTGTGTTTCTTGTAAAGCGAGCTGGAGTTTGTTTCCTAGTCATAAATGGAGTTGAATCACATGCAGTTTCTGGTCCTATGAGCAAGAGTTGTTTTCTGGTAAGAAGAGTCACTATTGCGCTGCCATTGCCATACACAAGACAAATAGCACTGGCGTCTGTTCCCAGCAAGTACAGTGTATTGGACTGAAGAGTATGTACTGTTCTTGTCAGGTTCCTAAGCAGAGTTGAACTAGATATGGCCGTGTTTGTAGGAAGCACAGTTTTTTTGTTCTGAGCAAGCTCACTGTTCCGAACACATAGGAAACACAGTAGAGTAGAAGAGTGCTCTTTTCTCAAAAGCAGAGTGTGTTTCTTGGAAGGCGAGGTAGCGTTTGTTCTCCAGTCCTAAATGGAGTTGAGTCACATGCAGTTTTTTTTCCTACGAGCAAGAGTTGTTTTCTGGTAAGGAAAGTCAATATTGTGCTCTCATTGCCATACACAGTGCAAATAGCACTCGCGTCTGTTCCCAGCAAATACAGTGTATTGGTCTGAAGAGGAGCTACTGTTCTTGTCAGGTTCCTAAGCAGAGTTGAACTACATATGGTCCGTGTGTGTAGGAAGCACAGTTCTTTTGTTCTGAGCAAGCTCTCTGTTTGGACCGAATAGGAAAAACAGTAGAGTAGAAGAGTGCTCTTTTCTCTAAAGCAGAGTGTGTTTCTTGTAAGGCGAGCTAGCATTTGTTTCACAGTCCTAAATGGAGTTGAATCACATGCAGTTTCTGGTCCTACGAGCAAGAGTTGTTTTCTGGTAAGGAAAGTCACTATTGCGCTCCCATTGCCATACACAGTGCAAATAGCACTCCCGTCTGTTCCCAGCAAGTACAATGTATTGGACCTAAGAGGAGCTACTGTTCTTCTCAGTTTCCTAAGCAGAGTGAACTAGATATGGCCCGTGTGTCGAGGAAGCACAGTTCTTTTTTTCTGAGCAAGCTCAGTGTTCTGGCCCTATAGGAAACACAGTAGAGGAGAAGAGTGCTCTTTTCTCAAAAGCAGAGTGTGTTTCTTGTAAGGCGAGCTAGAGTTTGTTTCCCAGGCCTAAATGGAGTTGAGTCACATGCAGTTTTTTGTCCTACGAGCAAGAGTTGTTTTCTGGTAAGAAGAGTCACTATTGTGCTCCAATTGCCATACACAGTGCAAAGAGCACTCGCGTCTGTTCTCAGCAAGTACAGTGTATCAGACTGAAGAGGAGCTACTGTTCTTGTCAGTTTCCTAAGCAGAGTGGAACTAGATATGGCCCGTGTGTGTAGGAAGCACAGTTATTATGTTCTGAGCAAGCTCACTGTTCTGGCCCTGTAGGAAACACAGCAGAGTAGAAGAGTGTTCTTTTCACTAAAGCAGAGTGTGTTTCTTGTAAGGCGAGCTCGCGTTTGATTCCCGGTCCTAAATGGAGTTGAGTCACATGCAGTTTTTGGTCCTATGAGCAAGAGTTGTTTTCTGGTAAGAAGAGTCACTATTGCGCTCCAAATGCCGTACACAGTGCAAATAGCACTCGCGTCTGTTCCCAGAAAGTACAGTGTATTGGACTGAAGAGGAGCTACTGTTTTGTCAGTTTCCTAAGCAGAGTTGAACTAGATATGGTCCATTTGTGTAGGAAGCACAGTTCTTTTGTTCTGAGCAAGCTCACTGTTTGGACCCCATAGGAAATGCAGTAGAGTAGAAGAGTGCTCTTTTCTCAAAAGCAGAGTGTGTTTCTTGTAAGGCGAGCTAGCGTTTGTTTCCTAGTCCTAAATGGTGTTGAATCACATGCAGTTTGTGGTGCTACGAGCAAGAGTTGTTTTCTGGTAAGGAAAGTCACTATTGTGCTCCCATTACCATACACAGTGCAAATAGCACTCGCGTCTGTTCCCAGCAAGTACAGTGTATTGGACTGAATAAGATCTATTGTTCTTGTCAGTTTCCTAAGCAGAATTGAACTAGATATGGCCGTGTATGTAGGAAGCACAGTCCTTTTGTTCTGAGCAAGCTCTCTGTTCTGGCCCTATAGGAAACACAGTAGAGTAGAAGAGTGCTCTTTTCTCAAAAGCAGAGTGATTTTCTTGTAAGGCGAGCTAGCATTTGTTTCCCAGTCCTAAATGGATTTGAATCACATGCAGTTTTTGGTCCTACCAGCAAGAGTTGTTTTCTGGTAAGGAAAGTCACTATTGCGCTCCCTTTGCCATACAGAGTGCAAATAGCACTCGTGTCTGTTTCCAGCAAGTACAGTGTATTGGACTGAAGAGGAGCTACTGTTCTTGTCAGTTTCCTAAGCAGAGTTGAAGTAGATATGGCCCGTGTGTGAAGGAAGCACAGTTCTTTTGTTCTGAGCAAGCTCACTGTTCGGACCCCATAGGAAACACAGTAGAGTAGAAGAGTGCTCTTTTCTCAAAAGCAGAGTGTGTTTCTTGTAAGGCGAGCTAGCGTTTGTTTCCCAGTCCTAAATGGAGTTGAATCACATGCAGTTTCTGGTCCTACGAGCAAGAGTTGTTTTCTGGTAAGGAAAGTCATTATTGCGCTCCCATTGTCATACATAGTGCAAATAGCACTCGCGTCTGTTCCCAGCAAGTACAGTGTATTGGACTAAATAGGAACTACTGTTCTTGTCAGTTTCCTAAGCAGAGTTGAACTACATATGGTCCGTGTGTGCAGGAAGCACAGTTCTTTTGTTCTGAGCAAGCTAACTTTTGGACCCCATAGGAAACACAGTAGAGAAGAAGAGTGCTCTTTTCTCTAAAGCAAGTGTGTTTCTTGTAAGGTGCACAAGCGTTTGTTTCCCAGTCCTAAATGGCGTTGAATCACATGCAGTTTGCGGTCCTACGAGCATGAGTTGTTTTCTGGTAGGAAAGTCACTATTGCGCTCCCATTGCCATACACAGTGCAAACAGCACTCGCGTCTGTTCCCAGCAAGTACAGTGTATCAGACTGAAGAGGAGCTACTGTTCTTGTCAGTTTCCTAAGCAGAGTTGAACTAGATATGGCCCATGTGTGTAGGAAGCACAGTTCTTTTGTTCTGAGCAAGCTCACTGTTCGGACCCCAGAGGAAACACAGTAGAGTAGAAGAGTGCTTGTTTCTCAAAAGCAGAGTGTGTTTCTTGTAAGGCGAGCTAGTGTTTGTTTCCCAGTCCTAAATGGAGTTGAATCACATGCAGTTTCTGGTCCTACGAGCAAGAGTTGTTTTCTGGTAAGGAAAGTCACTATTGCGCTCCCATTGCCGTACACAGTGCAAATAGCCCTCCCGTCTGTTCCCAGCAAGTACAGTGTATTGGACTGAAGAGGAGCTACTGTTCTTCTCAGTTTCCTAAGCAGAGTTGAACTAGATATGGCCCGTGTGTGTAGGAAGCACAGTTCTTTTGTTCTGAGCAAGCTCACTATTCTGGCCCTATAGGAAACAAAGTAGAGTAGAAGAGTGCTCTTTTCTCAAAAGCAGAGTGTGTTTCTTGTAAAGTGAGCTGGAGTTTGTTTCCCAGTCCTAAATGGAGTTGAATCACATGCAGTTTCTGGTCCTATGAGCAAGAGTTGTTTTCTGGTAAGAAGAGTCACTATTGCGTTGCCATTGCCATACACAGGACAAATAGCACTGGCGTCTGTTCCCAGCAAGTACAGTGTACTGGACTGAAGAATATCTACTGTTCTTGTCAGGTTCCTAAGCAGAGTTGAACTAGATATGGCCGTGTTTGTAGGAAGCACAGTTTTTTTGTTCTGAGCAAGCTCACTGTTCCGAACACATAGGAAACACAGTAGAGTAGAAGAGTGCTCTTTTCTCAAAAGCAGAGTGTGTTTCTTGGAAGACGAGCTAGCGTTTGTTTCCCAGTCCTAAATGGAGTTGAGTCACATGCAGTTTTTTTCCTATGAGCAAGAGTTGTTTTCTGGTAAGGAAAGTCACTGTTGTGCTCTCATTGCCATACACAGTGCCAATAGCACTCTCGCCTGTTCCCAGCAAATACAGTGTATTGGTCTGAAGAGGAGATACTGTTCTTGTCAGGTTCCTAAGCAGAGTTGAACTACATATGTTCCGTGTGTGTAAGAAGCACAGTTCTTTTTTTCTGAGCAAGCTCTCTGTTTCGACCCCATAGGAAACACAGTAGAGTAGAAGAGTGCTTTTTTCTCTAAAGCAGAGTGTGTTTCTTGTAAGGTGAGCTAGCGTTTGTTTCCCAGTCCTAAATGGATTTGAATCACATGCAGTTTCTGGTCCTACGAGCAAGAGTTGTTTTCTGGTAAGGAAAGTCACTATTGCGCTCCCATTGCCATACACAGTGCAAATAGCACTCCTGTCTGTTCCCAGCAAGTACAGTGTATTGGACTGAGGAGGAGCTACTGTTCTTCTCAGTTTCCTAAGCAGAGTTGAACTAGATATGGCCCGTGTGTCTAGGAAGCACAGTTTATTTGTTGTGCGCAAGCTCACTGTTCTGGCCCTATAGGAAACACAGTAGAGTAGAAGAGTGCTCTTTTCTCAAAAGCAGAGTGTGTTTCTTGTAAGGCGAGCTAGAGTTTGTTTCCCAGTCCTAAATGGAGTTTAGTCACATGCAGTTTTTTGTCCTATGAGCAAGAGTTGTTTTCTGGTAAGACGAGTCACTATTGTGCTCCAATTGCCATACACAGTGCAAATAGCACTCGCGTCTGTTCTCAGCAAGTACAGTGTATCAGACTGAAGAGGAGCTACTGTTCTTGTCAGTTTCCTAAGCAGAGTGGAACTAGATATGGCCCGTGTGTGTAGGAAGCACAGTTATTATGTTCTGAGCCAGCTCCCTGTCTGGCCCTGTAGGAAACACAGCAGAGTAGAAGAGTGTTCTTTTCTCTAAAGCAGAGTGTGTTTCTTGTAAGGCGAGCTCGCGTTTGATTCCCGGTCCTAAATGGAGTTGAGTCACATGCAGTTTTTGGTCCTATGAGCAAGAGTTGTTTTCTGATAAGAAGAGTCACTATTGCACTCCAAATGCCATACACAGTGCAAATAGCACTCGCGTTTGTTCCCATAAAGTACAGTGTATTGGATTGAATAGGAGATACTGTTCTTGTCAGTTTCCTAAGCAGAGTTGAACTAGATATGGTCCATTTGTGTAGGAAGCACAGTTATTTTGTTCTGAGCAAGCTCACTGTTTGGACCTCATAGGAAACACAGTAGAGTAGAAGCGTGCTCTTTTCTCAAAAGCAGAGTGTGTTTCTTGTAAGTCGAGATAGAGTTTGTTTCCCAGTCCTAAATGGAGTTGAGTCACATGCAGTTTTTTGTCCTACGAGCAAGAGTTGTTTTCTGGTAAGACGAGTCACTATTGTGCTCCAATTGCCATACACAGTGCAAATAGCACTCGCATCTGTTCTCAGCAAGTACAGTGTATCGGACTGAAGAGGAGCTACTGTTCTTGTCAGTTTCCTAAGCAGAGTTGAACTAGATATGTCCCGTGTGTGTAGGAAGCACAGTTCTTATGTTCTGAGCAAGCTCACTGTTCTGGCCCTATTGGAAACACAGTAGAGTAGAAGAGTGCTCTTTTATCTAAAGCAGAGTGTTTTTTTCGTAAGGCGAGCTCGCGTTTGTTTCCCAGTTCTTAATGGAGTTGAATCACTTGCAGTTTTTGGTCCTACGAGCAAGAGTTGTTTTATGGTAAGAAGACTCACTATTGCGCTCCAAATGCCATACACAGTGCAAATAGCACTCGCGTCTGTTCCCAGCAAGTACAGTGTATTGGACTGAATAGGAGCTACTGTTCTTGTCAGTTTCCTAAGCAGAGTTGAACTAGATATGGTCCATGTGTGTAGGAAGAACAGTTCTTTTGTTCTGAGCAAGCTCACTCTTTGGACCCCATAGGAAACACAGTAGAGTAAAAGAGTGCTCTTTTATCAAAAGCAGAGTGTGTTTCTTGTAAGGCGAGCTAGCGTTTGTTTCCCACACCTAAATGGAGTTGAATCACATGCAGTTTCTGGTCCTATGAGCAAGAGTTGTTTTCTGGTAAGGAAAGTCACTATTGTGCTCCCATTGCCATACACAGTGCAAATAGCACTCCTGTCTGTTAGCAGCAAGTACAGTGTACTGGGTAGAAGAGGATCTACTGTTCTTGTCAGTTTCCTAAGCAGAGTTGAACTAGATATGGCCCGTGTGTGTAGGAAGCACAGTTCTTTTGTTCTCAGCAAGCTCACTCTTCGGACCCCATAGGAAACACAGTAGAGTAGAAGAGTGCTCTTTTCTCAAAAGCAGAGTGTGTTTCTTGTAAGGTGAGCTAGCCTTTGTTTCCCAGTCCTGAATTGAGTTGAGTCACATGCAGTTTTTGGTCCCACGAGCAAGAGTAGTTTTCTCGTAAGCAGAGTTAATATTGGGCTCCCATTACCATACACAGTACAAATAGCACTGGCGTCTGTTCCCAGCATGTACAGTGTATTGGACTGAAAAGGATCTATTGTTCTTGTCAGTTTCCTAAGCAGAATTGAACTAGATATGGCCGAGTATGTAGGAAGCACAGTTCTTTTGTTCTGAGCAAGCTCTCTGTTCAGGCCCTATAGGAAACACAGTAGAGTAGAAGAGTGCTCTTTTCTCAAAAGCAGAGTGTGTTTCTTGTAAGGCGAGCTAGCGTTTGTTTCCCAGTACTAAATGGAGTTGAATCACATGCACTTTTTGTTCCTACCAGCAAGAGTTGTTTTCTGGTAAGGAAAGTCACTATTGCGCTCCCTTTGCCATACACAGTGCAAATAGCACTCGCGTCTTTTTCCAGCAAGTACAGTGTATTAGTCTGAAGAGGAGCTACTGTTCTTGTCAGTTTTCTAAGCAGAATTGAACTAGATATGGACGAGTGTGTAGGAAGCACAGTTCTCTTGTTCTGATCAAGCTCACTGTTCTGGCCCTATTGGAAACACATTAGAGTAGAAGAGTGCTCTTTTCTCAAAAGCAGAGTGTGTTTCTTGAAAGGCAAGCTAGCGTTTGTTTCCCAGTCGTAAATGGAGTTGAATCACATGCAGTTTCTGGTCGTATGAGCAAGAGTTGTTTTCTGGTAAGAAGAGTCACTATTGCGCTCCCATTGTCATACACAGGGCAAATAGCACTGGCATCGGTTCCCAGCATGTACAATGTATTGAACTGAAGAGGATCTACTGTTCTTGTCAGGTTCCTAAGCAGAAATGAATTAGATATGCTCGTGTGTGTAGGAAGCACAGTTCTTTTTTTGAGCAAGCTCACTGTTCGGACCCCATAGGAAACACATTAGAGTAGAAGAGTGCTCTTTTCACAAAAGCAGAGTGTTTTTCTTGGAAGGCGATCTAGCGTTTGTTTCCCAGTCCTAAATGGAGTTGAGTCACATGCAGTTTGTGGTCCTATGAGCAAGAGTTGTTTTCTGGTAAGAACAGTCACTATTTTGCTCCCATTGCCATACACAGTACAAATATTACACGCGTGTGTTTCCAGCAAATACATTGTATTGGACTGAGGAGGAGCTACTGTTCTTGTCAGTTTCCTAAGCAGAATTGCACTAGATATGGCCGTGTGTGTAGGAAGCACAGTTCTCATGTTCTGATCAAGCTCACTGTTCTGGCCCTATAGGAAACACAGTAGAGTAGAAGAGTGCTCTTTTCTCAAAAGCAGAGTGTGTTTCTTGTAAGGCGAGCTAGCGTTTGTTTCCCAGTCCTAAATGGTGTTGAATCACATGCACTTTCTGGTCCTATGAGCAAGAGTTGTTTTCTGGTAAGGAAAGTCACTATTGCGCTCCCATTGCCATACGTAGTGCAAATAGCACTTGCGTCTGTTCCCAGCAAGTACAGTGTATTGGACTGAAGAGGAGCTACTCTTCTTGTCATTTTCCTAAGAGGAGTTGAACCAGATATGGCCCGTGTGTGTAGGAAGCACAGTTCTTTTGTTCTGAGCAAGCTCACTCTTCGGACCCCATAGGAAACACAGTAGAGTAGAAGAGTGCTCTTTTCACAAAAGCAGAATGTGTTTCTTGTAAGGCAAGCTAGGGTTTGTTTCCCAGTCCTAAATGGAGTTGAGTGACATGCAGTTTGTGGTCCTACCAGCAAGAGTTGTTTTCTAGTAATGAAAGTCACTATTGCGCTCCCATTGCCATACTAGTGCAAATAGCACTGGCGCCTGTTCCCAGCAAGTACAGTGTATTGGACTGAAGAGGAGCTACTTGTCAGTTTCCTAAGCAGAGTTGAACTAGATATGGCCCGTGTGTGTAGGAAGCACAGTTCTTTTGTTCTGAGCAAGCTCACTGTTCTGGGCCTAAAGGAAACACAGTAGAGTAGAAGAGTGCTTTTTTCTGAAAAGCAGAGTGTGTTTCTTGTAAGGCAAGCTAGGGTTTTTTTTCCCAGTACTAAATGGAGTTGAATCACATGCAGTTTTTGGTCCTACGAAGAAGAGTTTTTTTCTGGTAAGGAAAGTCACTATTGTGCTCCCACTGCCATACACAGTGCAAATAGCACTCGCGTCTGTTCCCACCAAGTACAGGGTATTGGACTGAAGAGGAGCTACTATTCTTGTCAGTTTCCTAAGCAGAGTTGAACTAGATATGGCCCGTGTGTGTAGGAAGCACAGTTCTTTTGTTCTGAGCAAGCTCACTGTTCTGGCCCTATAGGAAACAGAGTAGAGTTGAAGAGTGCTCTTTTCTCAAAAGCAGAGTGTGTTTCTTGTAAGGCGAGCTAGCGTTTGTTCCCCAGTCCTAAATGGAGTTGAATCACATGCAGTTTCTGGTCCTACAAGCAAGAGTTGTTTTCTCGTAAGGAAAGTCACTATTGCGCTCCCATTGCCATACACAGTGCAAATAGCACTCGTGTCTGTTCCCAGCAATTACAGTGTATTTGACTGAAGTGGAGCTACTGTCCTTGTCAGTTTCCTAAGCAGAGTTCAACAAGATATGGCCCGTGTGTGTAGGAAGCACAGTTCTTTTGTTCTGAGCAAGCTCACTGTTCGGACCCCATAGGAAAACCAGTAGAGTAAAAGAGTGCCCTTTTCTGAAAAGTACAGTGTGTTTCTTTTAAGGCGAGCTAGTGTTTGTTTCCCAGTCATAATGGAGTTAAATCACATGCAGTTTCTGCTCCTACGAGCAAGAGTTGTTTTCTGGTAAGAAGAGTCACTATTGCCCTCCCATTGCCTTACACAGTACAAATAGCATTTGCGTTTGTTCCCAGAATGTACTGTGTATTGGACTGAAGAGGAGCCACTGTTCTTGTCAGTTTCCTAAGCAGAGTTGAACTAGGTATGGCCCGTGTGTGTAGGAAGCAAAGTTTTTTTGTTTTGAGCAAGCTCACTGTTCGGACCCCATAGGAAACACAGTAGAGTACAAGAGTGCTCTTTTCTCAAAAGGAGAGTGTGTTTCTTGTAAGGTGAGCTAGTGTTTGTTTCCCAGTCCTAAATAGAGTTGAATCCCATGCAGTTTCTGGTCCTACGAGCAACAGTTGTTTTCTGGTAAGAAGAGTCATTATTGCGCTCGCGTTGTCATACACAGGGCAAATAGCACTGGCGTCTTTTACCAGCATGTACACTGTATTGGACTGAAGAGGATCTACTATTCTTGTCAGTTTCCTAAGCAGAATTGAACTAGATATGGCCGTGTGTGTAGGAAGCACAGTTCTTTTGTTCTGAGCAAGCTCACTGTTTTGGCCCTATAGGAAACACAGTAGAGTAGAAGAGTGGTCTTTTCTCAAAAGCAGAGTGTGTTTCTTGTAAGGCAAGCTATCGTTTTTTTCCCAGTACTAAATGGAGCTGAATCACATGCAGTTTTTGGTCCTACGAACAAGAGTTTTTTTCTGGTAAGGAAAGTCACTATTGCGCTCCCACTGCCATACACAGTGCAAATAGCACTCGCATCTGTTCCCACCAAGTACAGGGTATTGGACTGAAGAGGAGCTACTATTCTTGTCAGTTTCCTAAGCAGAGTTGAAATAGATATGGCCCGTGTGTGTAGGAATCACATTTTTTTTGTTCTGAGCAAGCTCACTGTTCGGAACCCATAGGAAACACAGTAGAGTAGAAGAGTGGTCTTTTCTCAAAAGCAGAGTGTGTTTCTTGTAAGGCCAGCTAGTGTTTGTTTCTCAGTAAGAAATGGAGTTGAATCCCATGCAGTTTCTGGTCCTACGAGCAAGAGTTGTTTTCTGGTAAGAAGAGTCACTATTGCGCTCCCATTGCCATACACAGTGCAAATAGCACTCGCTTCTGTTCCCAGCAAGTACAGTGTATTGGACTGAAGAGAAGCTACTGTTCTTGTCAGTTTCCTAAGCAGAGTTGAAGTAGATATGTCCCGTGTGTGTAGGAAGCACAATTCTTTTGTTCTGAGCAAGCTCACTGTTCGGACCCCATAGGAAACACAGTAGAGTAGAAGAGTGCTCTTTTCTCAAAAGCAGAGTGTGTTTCTTGTAATCGAGCTAGCGTTTGTTTCCCAGTCCTAAATGGAGTTGAGTCACATGCAGTTTCTGGTCCTACGAGCAAGAGTTGTTTTTTGGTAAGAAGAGTCACTATTGCGCTCCAATTGTCATACACAGTGCAAATAGCACTAGAGTCTATTCCCAGCAAGTACAGTGTATTGGACTGAAGAGGATCTACTATTCTTGTCAGTTTCCTAAGCAGAGTTGAACTAGATATGGCCCGTGTGTGTAGGATGCACAGTTCTTTTGTTCTGAGCAAGCTGACTGTTCGGACCCCATAGGTAACACAGTAGAGTAGAAGAGTGCTCTTTTCTCAAAAGCAGAGTGTGTTCCTTGTAAGGCGAGCTAGCGTTTGTTTCCCAGTCCTAAATGGAGTTGAATCACATGCAGTTTCTGGTCCTACAAGCAAGAGTTGTTTTCTGGTAAGAAGAGACACTAGTGTGCTCCCATTGCCATACACAGTACAAATAGCACTCGCATCTGTTCGCAGCATGTACCGTGTATTGGACTGAAAAGGATCTACTGTTCTTGTCAGTTTTCTAAGCAGAATTGAACAAGTTATGGCCGTGTATGTAGGAAGCACAGTTCTTTTGTTCTGAGCAAGCTTTCTGTTCTGTCCCTATAGGAAACACAGAAGAGTAGAAGAGTGCTCTTTTCTCAAAAGCAGAGTGTGTTTCTTGTAAGGCGAGCTAGCGTTTGTTTCCCAGTCCTAAATGGAGTTGAATCATATGCAGTTTTTGGTCCTACATGCAAGATTTGTTTTCTGGTAAGGAAAGTCACTATTGTGCTCCCTTTGGCATACACAGTGCAAATAGCACTCCCGTCTGTTCCCAGCAAGTGCAGTGTATTGGACTGAAGAGGATCTACTGTTCTTGTCAGTTTCCTAAGAAGAATTGAACTAGATATGGCCCGTGTGTGTAGGAAGTACAGTTCTTTTGTTCTGAGCAAGCTCACTGTTCAGACCACATAGGAAACACAGTAGGGTAGAAGAGTTCTCTTTTCTCAAAAGCGGAGTGTTTCTTGTAAGGCGAGCTAGTGTTTGTTTCCCAGTCCTAAATGGAGTTGAGTCACATGCAGTTTGTGGTCCTATGAGCATGAGTTGTTTTCTGGTAGGAAGAGTCCCTATTGTGCTCCCATTGTCATACACAGTGCAAATAGCACTCGCGTCTGTTCCCAGCAATACAGTGTATTGGACTGAAGAGGAGCTACTGTTCTTGTCAGTTTCCTAAGCAGAGTTGAACTAGATATGGCTGTGTGTGTAGGAAGCACAGTTCTTTTGTTCTGAGCAAGCTCACTGTTCAGTGCCATAGGAAACACAGTAGAGTAGAAGAGTGCTCTTTTCTCAAAAGCAGAGTGTGTTTCTTGTAAGGCGAGCTAGCGTTTGTTTCCCAGTCCGAAATGGAGTTGAATCACATGCAGTTTCTGTTCCTACGATCAAGAGATGTTTTCTAGTAAGAAGAGTCACTATTGTGCTCCCATTGCCATACACAGTGCAAATAGCACTCGCGTCTGTTCCTAGCAATTACAGTGTATTGGACTGAAGAGGAGCTACTGTTCTTGTCAGTTTCCTAAGCAGAGTTGAACTAGGTATGGCCCGTGTGTGTAGGCAGCAAAGTTTTTTTTGTTCTGAGCAAGCTCACTGTTCGGACCCCATAGGAAAAACAGTAGAGTAGAAGAGTGCTCTTTTCTCAAAAGCAGAGTGTGTTTCTTGTAAGGCGAGCTAGCGTTTGTTTCCCAGTCCGAAATGGAGTTGAATCAAATGGAGTTTTTTGTCCTATGAGCAGGAGTTGTTTTCTGTTAAGAAGAGTCACTATTGCACTCCCATTGCCATACACAGTGCAAATAGCACTGGTGTCCATTCTCAGCATGTACAGTGTATTGGACTGAAGAGGATCTACTGTTCTTGTCAGTTTCCTAAATAGAATTGAACTAGATATGGCCCGTGTGTGTAGGAAGCACAGTTCTTTTGTTCTGAGCATGCTCACTGTTCTGGCCCTATAGGAAACCCAGTAGAGTAGAAGAGTGCTCTTTTCTCAAAAGCAGAGTGTGTTCCTTGTAAGACGAGCTAGCGTTTGTTTCCCAGTCTTAAATGGATTTGAGTCACATGCAGTTTCTGGTCCTACGAGCAAGAGTTGTTTTTTGTTAAGAAAAGTCACTATTGCCATCCCATTGCCATACAAAGTGCAAATAGCACTCACGTCTGTTCCCAAAGAGTACAGTGTATTGGACTGAAGAGTAGCCACTGTTCTTGTCAGTGTCCTAAGCAGAGTTGAACTAGATATGGCCCGTGTGTAGGAAGCACAGTTTTTTTGTTCTGAGCTAGCTCACTTTTCGAACCCCATAGGAAACACAGTAGAGTAGAAGAGTGCTCTTTTCTCAAAAACAGAGTGTGTTCCTTGTAAGGCGAGCTAGCATTTGTTTCCCAGTCCTAAATGGAGTTCAATCACATGCAGTTTCTGGTCCTACGAGCAAGTGTTGTTTTCTGTTAAGGAAAGTCACCATTGCGCTCCCATTGCCACACACAGTGCAAATAGCACTCATGTCTGTTCCCAGCAAGTACAGTGTATTGGACTGAAGAGGAGCTACTTGTCAGTTTCCTAAGCAGAGTTGAACTAGATATGGCCCGTGTGTGTAGGAAGCACAGTTCTTTTGTTCTGAGCAAGCTCACTGTTCTGGGCCTAAAGGAAACACAGTAGAGTAGAAGAGTGCTCTTTTCTCAAAAGCAGAATGTGTTTCTTGTAAGGCGAGATAGCGTTTGTTCCCCAGTCCTAAATGGAGTTGAATCACATGCAGTTTCTGGTCCTACAAGCAAGAGTTGTTTTCTTGTAAGGAAAGTCACTATTGCGCTCCCATTGCCATACACAGTGCAAATAGCACTCATGTCTGTTCCCAGCAATTACAGTGTATTTGACTGAAGTGGAGCTACTGTCCTTGTCAGTTTCCTAAGCAGAGTTCAACTAGATATGGCCCGTGTGTGTAGGAAGCACAGTTCTTTTGTTCTGAGCAAGCTCACTGTTCGGACCCCATAGGAAAACCAGTAGAGTAGAAGAGTGCCCTTTTCTGAAAAGCACAGTGTGTTTCTTTTAAGGCGAGCTAGCGTTTGTTTCCCAGTCATAATGGAGTTAAATCACATGCAGTTTCTGCTCCTACGAGCAAGAGTTGTTTTCTGGTAAGAAGAGTCACTATTGCCCTCCCATTGCCTTACACAGTACAAATAGCACTCGCGTTTGTTCCCAGAATGTACGGTGTATTGGACTAAAGAGGATCCACTGTTCTTGTCAGTTTCCTAAGCAGAGTTGAACTAGGTATGGCCCGTGTGTGTAGGAAGCAAAGTTTTTTTGTTCTGAGCAAGCTCACTGTTCGGACCCCATAGGAAACACAGTAGAGTACAAGAGTGCT
>NW_026736739.1:0-60275 GCF_949786415.1 Peromyscus eremicus | reverse complement strand
TCCGTGTGTTTAGGAAGCACAGTTCTTTTGTTCTCAGCAAGCTCACTGTTCTGGCCGTATAGGAAACCCAGTAGAGTAGAAGAGTGCTCTTTTCTCAAAAGCAGAGTGTGTTTCTTGTAAGGCGAGCTAGCGTTTGGTTCCAAGTCCTAAATGGAGTTGAATCCCATGCAGTTTCCGGTCCTACGAGCAAGAGTTGTTTTCTGGTAAGGAAGTCACTATTGCGTTCCCAGTGCCATACACAGTGCAAATAACACTCGTGTCTGTTCCCAGCAAGTACAGTGTATCAGACTGAAGAGGAGCTACTGTTCCTGTCAGTTTCCTAAGCAGAGTTGAACGAGATATGGCCCGTGTGTAGGAAGCACAGTTCTTTTGTTCTGAGCAAGCTCACTGTTTGGACCCCATTGGAAACACAGTAGAGTAGAAGAGTGCTCTTTTCTCAAAAGCAGAGTGTGTTTCTTGTAAGGCGAGCTAGAGTTTGTTTCCCAGTCCTAAATGGAGTTGAATCCCATGCAGTTTCTGGTCCTACGAGCAAGAGTTGTTTTCTGGTAACAAGAGTCAGTATAGTGCTCCCAATGAAATACACAGAGCAAATAGCACTGGCGTCTGTTCCCATCATGTACAGTGTATTGGACTGAAGAGGATCTACTGTTCTTGTCAGGGTCCTAAGCAGAATTGAACTAGATATGGCCGTGTGTGTGGGAAGCACAGTTCTTTTGTTCTGATCAATTTCACTGTTCTGGCCCTATAGGAAACACAGTAGAGTAGAAGAGTGCTCTTTTCTCTAAAGCAGAGTGTGTTTCCTGTAAGGCGATCTAGCGTTTGTTTCCAAGTCCTAAATTGAGTTGAGTCACATGCAGTTTTTGGTCCTACGAGCAAGAGTTGTTTTCTGGTAAGGAGAGTCACTATTGTGCTCCAATTGACATACACAGTGCAAATAGCACTCGCGTCTGTTCCCAGCAAGTACAGTGTATTGGACTGAAGAGGAGCTACTGTTCTTTTCAGTTTCCAAAGCATAGTTGAACTAGATATGGTACGTGTGTGTAGGAAGCACAGTTCTTTTGTTCTCAGCAAGCTCAGTGTTCTGGCCCTATAGGAAACACAGTAGAGTAGAACAGTGCTCTTTTCTCAAAAGCAGAGTGTGTTTCTTGTAAGGCGAGCTAGCGTTTGTTTCCCAGTCCTAAATGGAGTTGAATCACATGCAGTTTCTGCTCCTACGAGCAAGAGTTTTTTTCTGGTAAGAAGAGACACTATTGTGCTGCCATTGCCATACACAGGAAAAATAGCACTGTTGTCTGTTCCCAGCAGTACAGTGTATTGGACTGAAGAGGATCTACTGTTCTTGTCAGGTTTATAAGCAAAATTGAACTAGATATGGCCGTGTGTGTAGGAAGCACAGTTCTTTTGTTGTGAGCAAGCTCACTGTTCAGACCCCATCGGAAACACAGTAGAGTAGAAGAGTGCTCTTTTCTCTAAAGCAGATTGTGTTTCTTGTAAGGCGAGCTAGCATTTGTTTCCCAGTCCTAAATGGAGTTGAATCACATACAGTTTCTGGTCCTACGAGCAAGAGTTGTTTTCTGGTAAGGAAACTCACTATTGCGCTCCCATTACCATACACAGTGCAAATAGCACTCGCGTCTGTTCCCAGCAAGTACAGTGTATTGGACTGAAGAGGAGCTACTGTTCTTGTCAGTTTCCAAAGCAGAGTTGAACTAGATATGGCCCGTGTTTGTAGGAAGCACAGTTCTTTTTTCTGAGCAAGCTCACTGTTCTGGCCCTATAGGATACACAGTAGAGTAGGAAGTGCTCTTTTCTCTAAAGCAGAGTGTGTTTCTTGTAAGGCGAGCTAGCGTTTCTTTCCCAGTCCTAAATGGAGTTGAATCACATGCAGTTTCTGGTCCTACGAGCAAGAGTTGTTTTATGGTAAGAATAGTCACTATTGTGCTGCCATTGCCATACACAGGACAAATAGCACTGGCGTCTGTTCCCAGCAAGTACAGTGTATTGGACTGAAGAGGATCTACTGTTCTTGTCAGTTTCCTAATCAGAATTGAACTAGATATGGCCGTGTGTGTAGGAAGCACAGTTCTTTTGTTCTGAGCAAGCTCACTGTTCGGACCCCATTGGAAACACAGTAGAGTAGAAGAGTGCTCTTTTCTCAAAAGCAGAGTGTGTTTCATGAAGGCGAGCTAGCATTTGTTTCCCAGTCCTAAATGGAGTTGAATCACATGCAGTTTCTGGTCCTACGAACAAGAGTTGTTTTATGGTAAGGAAATCACTATTGCACTCCCATTGCCATACACAGTGCAAATAGTACTCGCGTCTGTTCCCAGAAAGTACAGTGTATTGGACTGAAGAGGAGCTACTGTTCTTGTCAGTTTCCTAAGCAGAGTTGAACTAGATATGGCCCGTGTGTGTAGGAAGCACAGTTCTTTTGTTCTGAGCAAGCTCACTGTTCTGGCCCTATAAGAAACACAGTAGAGTAGAAGAGTGCTCTTTTCTCAAAAGCAAAGTGTGTTTCTTGTAAGGCGAGCTAGCGTTTGTTTCCCAGTCCTAAATGGATTTTATCACATGCAGTTTTTTGTCCTACAAGCAAGAGATGTTTTCTGGTAAGACGAGTCACTATTGTGCTCCAATTGCCACACACAGTGCAAATAGCCCTCGCGTCTGTTCCGAGCAAGTACAGTGTATTGGACAAAAGAGGAGCTACTGTTCTTGTCAAGTTCCTAAGCAGAGTTTTACTAGATATGGTCCGTGTGTGTAGGAAGCACAGTTGTTTTGTTCTGAGCAAGCTCACTGTTTGGACACCAAGGAAACACAGTAGAGTAGAAGATTGCTCTTTTCTCAAAAGCAGAGTGTGTTTCTTGTAAGGCGAGCTAGCGTTTCTTTTCCCAGTCCTAAATGGAGTTGAATCGCATGAAGTTTCTGGTCCTACGAGCAAGAGTTGTTTTCTGGTAAGAAGAGTCACTATTGCGCTGCCATTGCCATACACAGGACAAATAGCATTGTTGTCTGTTCCCAGCAGTACAGTGTATTGGACTGAAGAGGATCTACTGTTCTTGTCAGGTTCCTAAGCAGAATTGAACTAGGTATGGCCGTGTGTAGGAAGCACAGTTCTTTCGTTCTGAGCAAGTTCACTGTTAAGACCTCTTAGGAAACACAGTAGAGTAGAAGAGTGCTTTTTTCTCTAAATCAGAATGTCTTTCTTGTAAGGCGAGCTAGTGTTTGTTTCCTAGTCCTAAATGGAGTTGAATCACATGCAGTCTCTGGTCCTACGAGCAAGAGATGTTTTCTGGTAAGAAGAGTCACTTTTGTGCTCCCTTTGTCATACACAGGGCAAATAGCACTCGCGTCTGTTCCCAGCATGTACAGTGTATTGGACTGAAGAGGATCTACTGTTCTTGTCAGGTTCCTAAGCAGAATTGAACTAGGTATGGCCGTGTGTGTAGGAAGCACAGTTCTTTTGTTCTGAGCAAGATCACTGTTCACACCTCTTAGGAAACACAGTAGAGTAGAAGAGTGCTTTTTTCTCTAAATCAGAGTGTTTTTCTTGTAAGGCGAGCTAGCGTTTGTTTCCTAGTCCTAAATGGAGATGAATCACATGCAGTCTCTGGTCCTACGAGCAAGAGTTGTTTTCTGGTAAGAAGAGTCACTATTGTGCTCCCATTGTCATACGCAGGGCAAATAGCACTCGCGTCTGTTCCCAGCATGTACAGTGTATTTGACTGAAGATGGTCTACTGTTCTTGTCAGGTTCATAAGCAGAGTTGAACTAGATATGGCCGTGTGTAGGAAGCACAGTTCTTTTGTTCTGAGCAAGCTCACTGTTCTGGCCCTATAGGAAACACATTAGAGTAAAGAGTGCTCTTTTCTCAAAAGCAGAGTGTGTTTCTTGTAAGGCGAGCTAGCGTTTGTTTCCCAGTACTATATGGAGTTGAATAACATGCAGTTTCTGGTCCTATGAGCAAGAGTTGTTTTCTGGTAAGGAAAGTCACTATTGCGCTCCCATTGCCATACACAGTGCAAATAGCACTCGCGTCTGTTCCCAGCAAGTACAGTGTATTGGACTGACGAGGAGCTACTATTCTTGTCAGTTTCCTAAGCAGAGTTGAACAAGATATGGCCCGTGTGTAGGAAGCACAGTTCTTTTGTTCTGAGCAAGCTCACTGTTTTGACCCTATTAGAAACACAGTAGAGTAGAAGAGTGC
Source organism: Peromyscus eremicus (assembly GCF_949786415.1). Classification (NCBI taxonomy): domain Eukaryota; kingdom Metazoa; phylum Chordata; class Mammalia; order Rodentia; family Cricetidae; genus Peromyscus; species Peromyscus eremicus. The sequence continues at coordinate 56,071 of NW_026736739.1, read as the reverse complement.
TCTTTTCTCAAAAGCAGAGTGTGTTTCTTGTAAGGCGATCTAGCGTTTCTTTCCCAGTCCTAAATGGAGTTGAGTCTCATGCAGTTTCTGGTCCTACGAGCAAGAGTTGTTTTCTGGTAAGAAGAGGCACTATTGTGCTCCCATTGAAATACACAGGGCAAATAGCACTGGCGTCTGTTCCCATCATGTACAGTGTATTGGACTGAAGAGGATCTGCTGTTCTTGTCAGGTTCCTAAGCAGAGTTGAACTAGATATGGCCGTGTGTGTTGTGGAAGCACAGTTCCTCTGTTCTGATCAAGCTCACTGTTCGGGCCCTATAGGAAACACAGTAGAGTAGAAGAGTGCTCTTTTCTCTAAAGCAGAGTGTGTTTCTTTTAAGGAGAGCTAGCGTTTATTTCCCAGTCCTAAATTGAGTTGAGTCACATGCAATTTTTGGTCCTAGGAGCAAGAGTTGTTTTCTGGTAAGGAGAGACACTATTGCGCTCCAATTGACATACACAGTGCAAATAGCACTCGCGTCTGTTCCCAGCAAGTACAGTGTATCAGACTGAATAGGAGCTACTGTTGTTTTCAGTTTCCAAAGCATAGTTGAACTAGATATGGTCCCTGTGTGTAGGAAGCACAGTTCTTTTGTTCTGAGCAAGCTCACTGTTCGGACCCCATCAGAAACACAGTAGAGTAGAAGAGTGCTCTTTTGTCTAAAGCAGATTGTGTTTCTTGTAAGGCGAGCTAGCATTTGTTTCCCAGTCCTAAATGGAGTTGAATCACATACAGTTTCTTGTCCTACGAGCAAGAGTTGTTTTCTGGTAAGGACAGTCACTATTGCGCTGCCATTGCCATACACAGTGCAAATAGCACTCGCGTCTGTTCCCAGCAAGTACAGTGTATTGGACTGAAGAGGAGCTACTGTTCTTGTCAGTTTCCAAAGCAGAGTTGAACTAGATATGGCCCGTGTGTGTAGGAAGCACAGTTCTTTTGTTCTGAGCAAGCTCACTGTTCTGGCCCTATAGGAAACACAGTAGAGTAGAAAGTGCTCTTTTCTCTAAAGCAGAGTGTGTTTCTTGTAAGGCGAGCTAGCGTTTCTTTCCCAGTCCTAAATGGAGTTGAATCTCATGCAGTTTCTGGTCCTACGAGCAAGAGTTGTTTTCTGGTAAGAAGAGTCACTATTGCGCTCCCATTGTCATACACAGGGCAAATAGCACTCGCGTCTGTTCCCAGCAAGTACAGTGTATTGGACTGAAGAGGATCTATTATTTTTGTCAGTTTCCTAAGCAGAATTGGACTAGATATGACCGTGTGTGTAGGAAGCACAGTTCTTTTGTTCTGAGCAAGCTCACTGTTTTGGCCCTATAGGAAACACAGTAGAGTAGAAGAGTGCTCTTTTCTCAAAAGCAGAGTGTGTTTCTTGTAAGGCGAGCTAGCGTTTATTTCCCAGTCCTAAATGGAGTTGAGTCACATGCAGTTTTTGCTCCTACGAGCAAGAGTTGTTTTCTGGTAAGAAGAGTCACTATTGTGCTCCAATTGCCATACACAGTGCAAATAGCACGCGCGTCTGTTCCAAGCAAGTACAGTGTATTGGACTGAAGAGGATCTACTGTTCTTGTCAGGTTTATAAGCAAAATTGAACTAGATATGGCCATGTGTGTAGGAAGCACAGTTCTTTTGTTCTGAGCAAGCTCACTGTTCTGGCCCTATAGGAAACACAGTAGAGTAGAAAAGTGCTCTTTTGTCAAAAGCAGAGTGTGTTTCTTGTAAGGCGAGCTAGAGTTTGTTTCCCAGTCCTAAATGGAGTTGAATCACATGCAGTTTCTGGTCCTACGAGCAAGAGTTGTTTTCTGGTAAGAAGAGTCACTATTGTGCTCCCATTGAAATACACAGGGCAAATAGCACTGGCGTCTGTTCCCATCATGTACAGTGTATTGGACTGAAGAGGAGCTACTGTTCTTGTCAGGGTCCTAAGCAGAGTTGAACTAGATATGGCCGTGTGTGTAGGAAGCACAGTTCTTTTGTTCTCAGCAAGCTCACTGTTCTGGCCCTATAGGAAACACAGTAGAGTAGAAGAGTGCTCTTTTCTCTAAAGCAGAGTATGTTTCTTGTAAGGTGAGCTAGCGTTTGTTTCCAAGTCCTAAATTGAGTTGAGTCACATGCAGTTTTTGGTCCTACGTGCAAGAGTTGATTTCTGGTAAGGAGAGTCACTATTGCGCTCCAATTGACATACACAGTGCAAATAGCACTCGCGTCTGTTCCCAGCAAGTACAGTGTATTGGACTGAATAGGAGCTACTGTTCTTTTCAGTTTCCAAAGCATAGTTGAACTAGATATGGTCCGTGTGTTTAGGAAGCACAGTTCTTTTGTTCTCAGCAAGCTCACTGTTCTGGCCCTGTAGGAAACACAGTAGAGTAGAACAGTGCTCTTTTCTCAAAAGCAGAGTGTGTTTCTTGTAAGGCGAGCTAGCGTTTGTTTCCCAGTCCTAAATGGAGTTGAATCACATGAAGTTTCTGCTCCTACGAGCAAGAGATTTTTTCTGGTAAGAAGAGACACTATTGCGCTGCCATTGCGATACACAGGAAAAATAGCACTGTTGTCTGTTCCCAGCAGTACAGTGTATTGGACTGAAGAGGATCTACTGTTCTTGTCAGGTTTATAAGCAAAATTGAACTAGATATGGCCATGTGTGTAGGAAGCACAGTTCTTTTGTTCTGAGCAAGCTCACTGTTCTGGCCCTATAGGATACACAGTAGAGTAGAAAAGTGCTCTTTTCGCTAAAGCAGAGTGTGTTTCTTGTAAGGCGAGCTAGCGTTTGTTTCCCAGTCCTAAATGGAGTTGAGTCACATGCAGTTTTTGTTCCTATGAGCAAAAGTTGTTTTCTGGTAAGGAAGTCACTATTGTGCTCCAATTGCCATACACAGTGCAAATAGCACTCGCTTCTGTTCCCAGCAAGTACAGTGTATTGGACTGAAGAGGAGCTACTGTTCTTGTCAGGTTCCTAAGCAGAGTTTTACTAGATATGGTCCGTGTGTGTAGGAAGCACAGTTGTTTTGTTCTGAGCAAGCTCACTGTTTGGACCCCATAGAAAACACAGTAGAGTAGAAGAGTGCTCTTTTCTCAAAAGCAGAGTGTGTTTCTTGTAAGGCGAGCTAGCGTTTGTTTCCCAGTCCTAAATGGAGTTGAATCCCATGCAGTTTCTGGTCCTACGAGCAAGAGTTGTTTTCTGGTAAGAAGAGTAACTATTGCGCTCCAATTGCCATACACAGTGCAAATAGCACTCGCATCTGTTCCCAGCAAGTACAGTTTATTGGATTGAGTAGGAGCTACTGTTCTTGTCAGTTTCCTAAGCAGAGTTGAACTAGATATGGTCCGTGTGTGTAGGAAGCACAGTTATTTTGTTCTCAGCAAGCTCACTGTTCTGGCCCTATTGGAAACACAGTAGAGTAGAAGAGTGCTCTTTTCTCAAAAGCAGAGTGTGTTTCTTGTAAGCGAGCTAGCATTTGTTTCCCAGTCCTAAATGGAGTTGAATCACATGCAGTTTCTGGTCCTACGAGCAAGAGTTGTTTTCTGGTAATGAAGTAACTATTGCGCTCAAATTGCCATACACAGTGCAAATAGCACTCGCTTCTGTTCCCAGCAAGTACAGTGTATTGGACTGAATAGGAGCTACTGTTCTTGTCAGTTTCCTAAGCAGAGTTGAACGAGATATGACCCGTGTGTGTAGGAAGCACAATTCTTTTGTTCTGAGCAAGCTCACTGTTTGGACCCCATAGGAAACACAGTAGAGTAGAAGAGTGCTCTTTTCTCTAAAGCAGAGTGTTTTTCTTGTAAGGTGAGCTCGCGTTTGTTTCCCAGTCTTAAATGGAGTTGAGTCACATGCAGTTTTTGGTCCTACGATCAAGAGTTGTTTTCTGGTAAGAAGAGTAACTCTTGCGCTCCAAATGCCATACACAGTGCAAATAGTACTCGCGTCTGTTCCCTTCAAATACAGTGTATTGGACTGATTAGGAGCAACTGTTCTTGTCAGTTTCCTAAGCAGAGTTGAACTAGATATGGTCCGTGTGTGTAGGAAGCACAGTTCTTTTGTTCTGAGCAAGCTCACTGTTTGGACCCCATAGGAAACACAGTACAGTAGAAGAGTGCTCTTTTCTCAAAAGCAGAGTGTGTTTCTTGTAAGGCGAGCTAGCGTTTGTTTCCCAGTCCTAAATGGAGTTGAATCTCATGCAGTTTCTGGTCCTACGAGCAAGAGTAGTTTTCTGGTAAGGAAGTCACTATTGTGCTCTAATTGCCATACACAGTACAAATAGCACTCGTGTCTGTCCCCCGCAAGTACAGTGTATTGGACTGAAGAGGAGCTACTGTTCTTGTCAGTTTCCTAAGCAGAGTTGAACTAGATATGGTCTGTGTGTAGGAAGCACAGTTTTTTGTTCTGAGCAAACTCACTGTTTGGACCCCATAAGAAACACAGTAGAGTAGAAGCGTGCTCTTTTCTCAAAAGCAGAGTGTGTTTCTTGTAAGGCGATCTAGTGTTGGTTTCCCAGTCCTAAATGGAGTAGAATCACATGCAGTTTCTGGTCCTATGAGCAAGAGTTGTTTTCTGGTAAGAAGAGTCACTATTGCGCTGCCATTGCCATACACAGGACAAATAGCACTGGTGTCTGTTCCCAGCAAGTACAGTGTATTGGACTGAAGAGGATCTACTGTTCTTGTCAGGTTTATAAGCAGAATTGAAGTAGATATGGCCGTGTGTGTAGGAAGCACAGTTTTTTTGTTCTGAGCAAGCTCACTGTTCGGACCTCATAGGAAACACAGTAGAGTAGAAGAGTGCTCTTTTCTCTAAAGCAGATTGTGTTTCTTGTAAGGCGAGCTAGCATTTGTTTCCCAGTCCTAAATGGAGTTGAATCACATACAGTTTTTTGTCCTACGAGCAAGAGTTGTTTTCTGGTAAGACGAGTCACTATGGTGCTCCAATAGCCATACACTGTGCAAATAGCACTCGCGTCTGTTCCCCGCAAGTACAGTGTGTTGGACTGAAGAGGAGCTACTGTTCTTGTCAGTTTCCTAAGCAGAGTTGAACTAGATATGGCCCGTGTGTGTAGGAAGCACAGCTCTTTTGTTCTGAGCAAGCTCACTGTTCTGGCCCTATAGGAAACACAGTAGAGTAGAAGAGTGCTCTTTTCTCTAAAGCAGAGTGTGTTTCTTGTAAGGCGAGCTAGCGTTTGTTTCCCAGTCCTAAATGGAGTTGAATCACATGCAGTTTCTGGTCCTACGAGCAAGAGTTGTTTTCTGGTAAGGAAAGTAACTATTGAGCTCCCATTGCCATACACAGTGCAAATAGCACTGGCTTCTGTTCCTAGCAAATACAGTGTATCGGACTTAAGAATAGCTACTGTTCTTGTCATTTTCCTAAGCAGAGTTGAACTAGATATGGTCGGTGTGTGTAGGAAGCACAGTTCTTTTGTTCTGAGCAAGCTCACTGTTTGGACCCCTTAGGAAACTCAGTAGAGTAGAAGCGTGCTCTTTTCTCAAAAGCAGAGTGTCTTTCTCGTAAGGCGAGCTAGCGTTTGTTTTCCAGTCCTAAATGGAGTTGAATCACATGCAGTTTCTGGTCCTACGAGCAAGAGTTGTTTTCTGTTAAGAAGAGTCAATATTGCGCTGCCATTGCCCTACACAGGACAAATAGCACTGGCATCTGTTCCCAGCAAGTACAATGTATTGGACTGAAGAGGAGCTACTGTTCGTGTCAGTTTCCTAAGCAGAGCTGAACTAGATATGGTCCCTGTGTGTAGGAAGCACAGTTCTTTTGTTCTGATCAAGCTCACTGTTTGGACCCCATAGGAAACACAGTAGAGTAGAAGAGTGCTCTTTTCTCTAAAGCAGAGTGTGTTTCTTGTAAGGAGAGCTAGCATTTGTTTCCCAGTCCAAATGGAGTGGAATCACATGCAGTTTCTGGTCTTACGAGCAAGAGTTGTTTTCTGGTAAGGAAAGTCACTATTGTGCTCCCATTGCCATACACAGTGCAAATAGCACATGTGTCTGTTCCCAGCAAGTACAGTGTATCAGACTGAAGAGGAGCTACTGTTCTTGTCAGTTTCCTAAGCAGAGTTGAACTAGATAAGGCCCGTTGTGGTAGGAAGCACAGTTCTTTTTTTCTGAGCAAGCTCATTGTTCTGGCCCTATAGGAAACACAGTAGAGTAGAAGAGTGCTCTTTTCTCAAAAGCAGAGTGTGTTTCTTGTAAAGCGTGCTAGAGTTTGTTTCCCAGTCCTAAATGGAGTTGAATCACATGCAGTTTCTGGTCCTACAAGCAAGAGTTGTTTTCTGGTAAGGAAAGTCTCTATTGCGCTGCCATTGCCATACACAGGACAAATAGCACTTGCGTCTGTTCCCAGCAAGTACAGTGTATTGGACTGAAGAGGATCTACTGTTCTTGTCAGGTTCCTAAGCAGACTTGAACTAGATATGGCCGTGAGTGTAGGAAGCACAGTTCTTTTTTTCTGAGCAAGCTCACACTTCGGAACACATAGGAAACACAGTAGAGTAGAAGAGTGCTCTTTTCTCAAAAGCAGAGTGTGTTTCTTGTAAGGCGAGCTAGCGTTTGTTTCCCAGTCCTAAATGGAGTTGAGTCACATGCAGTTTTTTGTCCTAAGAGCAAGAGTTGTTTTCTGGTAAGACGAGTCAATATTGTGCTCCAATTGCCATACGCAGTGCAAATAGCACTCGCGTCTGTTCCCCAAAAGTACAGTTAATTGGACTGAAGAGGAGCTACTGTTCTTGTCAGTTTCCTAAGCAGAGTTGAACTAGATATGGTCCGTGTGTGTAAGAAGCACAGTTTTTTTGTTCTGAGCAAGCTCACTGTTCTGGCCCTATTGGAAACACAGTAGAGTAGAAAAGTGCTCTTTATCTAAAGCAGAGTGTGTTTCTTGTAAGGCGAGCTAGTGTTTGTTTCCCAGTCCTAAATGGAGTTGAATCCCATGCAGTTTCTGGTCCTACGAGCAAGAGTTGTTTTCTGGTAAGGGAAGTCACTATTGCGCTGCCATTGCCATACACAGGACAAATAGCACTGGTGTCTGTTCCCAGCAAGTACAGTGTATTGGACTGAAGAGGATCTACTGTTCGTGTCAGGTTCCTAAGCAGAATTGAACTAGATATGGCCGTGTATTTTGGAAGCACAGTTCATTTGTTCTGAGCAATCTCACTGTTTGGACACCAAAGGAAACACAGTAGAGTAGAAGAGTGCTCTTTTCTCAAAAGCAGAGTGTGTTTCTCGTAAGGCGAGCTAGAGTTTGTTTCCCAGTCCTAAATGGAGTTGAATCACAATCAGTTTCTGGTCCTAAGAGCAGGAGTTGTTTTCTGGTAAGAAATGTCACTATTGCGCTCCCCTTGCCATACACAGTACAAATAGCACTCGCGTCTGTTCCCAGCAAGTACAGTGTATTGGATTGAAGAGGAGCTACTGTTCTTGTCAGTTTCCTAAGCAGAGTTGAACTAGATATGGTCGGTGTGTGTAGGAAGCACAGTTCTTTTGTTCTGAGCAAGCTCACTGTTCTGGCCCTATAGGAAACACAGTAGAGTAGAAAAGTGTTCTTTTCTCTAAAGCAGAGTGTGTTTCTTGAAAGGCGAGCTAGCGTTTGTTTCCCAGTCCTAAATGGAGTTGAATCACATGCAATTTCGGGTCCTACAAGCAAGAGTTGTTTTATGGTAAGAATAGTCACTATTGTGCTGCCATTGCAATACACAGGACAAATAGCCCTCGCGTCTGTTCCCAGCAAGTACAGTGTATTGGACTGAAAAGGAGCTACTGTTCTTGTCAGTTTCCTAAGCAGAGTTGAACTAGGTATGGTCGGTGTGTGTAGGAAGCACAGTTCTTTTGTTCTGAGCAAGCTCACTGTTCTGGCCCTATAGGAAACAAAGTAGAGAAGAAAAGTGCTCTTTTGTCTAAAGCAGAGTGTGTTTCTTGTAAGGCGAGCTAGCATTTGTTTCCCAGTCCTAAATGGAGTTGAGTCACATGTAGTTTTTGGTCCTACAAGCAAGAGTTGTTTTCTTGTACGACGAGTCACTATTGTGCTCCAATTGCCATACACAGTGCAAATAGCACTCGCTACGGTTCCCAGCAAGTACAGTGTATTGGACTAAACAGGAGCTACTGTTTTTGTCACGTTTCTAAGCAGAGTTGAAATAGATATGGCCCGTGTGTGCAGGAAGCACAGTTCTTTTGTTCTCAGCAAGCTCACTGTTCTGGCCCTATAGGAAACACAGTAGAGTAGAACAGTGCTCTTTTCTCAAAAGCAGAGTGTGTTTCTTGTAAGGCGAGCTAGCGTTTGTTTCCCAGTCCTAAATGGAGTTGAATCACATGCAGTTTCTGGTCCTACGAGCAAGAGTTGTTTTCTGGTAAGGAAGTCACTATTGTGCTCCAATTGCCTTACACAGTGCAAATAGCACTGGCGTCTGTTCCCAGCAAGTACAGTGTATTGGACTGAATAGGAGCTACTGTTATTGTCAGTTTCCTAAGCAGAGTTGAACTAGATATGGTCCGTGTGTGTAGGAATCACAGTTCTTTTGTTCTCTGCAAGCTCACTGTTCTGGCCCTATAGGAAACACAGTAGAGTAGAAGAGTGCTCTTTTCTCAAAAGCAGAGTGTGTTTCTTGTAAAGCGAGCTAGCATTTGTTTCCCAGTCCTAAATGGAATTCAATCACATGCAGTTTCTGGTCCTACGAGCAAGAGTAGTTTTCTGGTAAGGAAGTCACTATTGCGATCCCATTGCCATACACAGTGCAAATAGCACTCGCGTCTGTTCCCAGCAAGTACAGTGTATTGGACTGAAGAGGAGGTACTGTTCTTGTCAGTTTCCTAAGCAAAGTTGAACGAGATATGGCCCGTGTGTGTAGGAAGCACAGTTCTTTTGTTCTGAGCAACCTCACAGTTTGGACCCCATAGGAAACACAGTAGAGTAGAAGAGTGCTCTTTTCTCTAAAGCAGAGTGTTTTTCTTGTAAGGTGAGCTCGCGTTTGGTTCCCAGTCCTAAATGGAGTTGAGTCACATGCAGTTTTTGGTCCTACGAGCAAGAGTTGTTTTCTGGTAAGGAAAGTAACTATTGAGCTCCCATTGCCATACACAGTGCAAATAGTACTCGTGTCTGTTCCCTTCAAGTACAGTGTATTGGACTGATTAGGAGCAACTGTTCTTGTCAGTTTCCTCAGCAGATTTGAACTAGATATGGTCCGTGTGTGTAGGAAGCACAGTTCTTTTGTTCTGAGCAAGCTCATTGTTTGGACCCCATAGGAAACACAGTAGAGTAGAAGAGTGCTCTTTTCTCAAAAGCAGAGTGCGTTTCTTGTAAGGCGAGCTACCGTTTGTTTCCCAGTCCTAAATGGAGTTGAATCACATGCAGTTTCTGGTCCTACAAGCAAAAGTTGTATTATGGTAAGAATAGTCACTATTGTGCTGCCATTGCCATACACAGGACAAATAGCACTCGCGTCTGTTTTCAGCAAGTACAGTGTATTGGACTGAAGAGGAGCTACTGTTCTTGTCAGTTTACTAAGCAGAGTTGAACTAGATATGGTCGGTGTGTGTAGGAAGCACAGTTCTTTTGTTCTGAGCAAGCTCACTGTTCTGGCCCTATAGGAAACACAGTAGAGTAGAAAAGTGCTCTTTTCTCTAAAGCAGAGTGTGTTTCTTGTAAGGCGAGCTAGCGTTTGTTTCCCAGTCCTAAATGGAGTTGAGTCACATGCAGTTTTTGGTCCTACGAGCAAGAGTTGTTTTCTTGTAAGACGAGTCACTATTGTGCTCAAATTGCCATTCACAGTGCAAATAGCACTCGCTTCTGTTCCCAGGAAGTACAGTGTATTGGACTGAAGAGGAGCTACTGTTCTTGTCAGGTTCTTAGCAGAGTTTTACTAGATATGGTCCCTGTGTGTAGGAAGCACAGTTGTTTTGTTCTGAGCAAGCTCACTGTTTGGACCCCATAGGAAACACAGTAGAGTAGAAGAGTGCTCTTTTCTCAAAAGCAGAGTGTGTTTCTTGTAAAGCGAGCTAGCATTTGTTTCCCAGTCCTAAATGGAGTTGAATCACATGCAGTTTCTGGTCCTACGAGCAAGAGTTGTTTTCTGGTAAGGAAGTCACTATTGCGCTCCCATTGCCATACACAGTGCAAATAGCACTCGCTTCTGTTCCCAGCAAGTACAGTGTATTGGACTGAAGAGGAGCTACTGTTCTTGTCAGTTTCCTAAGCAGAGTTGAACGAGATATGACCCGTGTGTGTAGGAAGCACAATTCTTTTGTTCTGAGCAAGCTCACTGTTTGGACCCCATAGGAAACACAGTAGAGTAGAAGAGTGCTCTTTTCTCTAAAGCAGAGTGTTTTTCTTGTAAGGTGAGCTCGCGTTTGTTTCCCAGTCTTAAATGGAGTTGAGTCACATGCAGTTTTTGGTCCTACGATCAAGAGTTGTTTTCTGGTAAGAAGAGTAACTCTTGTGCTCCAAATGCCATGCACAGTGCAAATAGTACTCGCGTCTGTTCCCTTCAAATACAGTGTATTGGACTGATTAGGAGCAACTGTTCTTGTAAGTTTCCTAAGCAGAGTTGAACTAGATATGGTCCGTGTGTGTAGGAAGCACAGTTCTTTTGTTCTGAGCAAGCTCACTGTTTGGACCCCATAGGAAACACAGTACAGTAGAAGAGTGCTCTTTTCTCAAAAGCAGAGTGTGTTTCTTGTAAGGCGAGCTAGCGTTTGTTTCCCAGTCCTAAATGGAGTTGAATCTCATGCAGTTTCTGGTCCTACGAGCAAGAGTTGTTTTCTGGTAAGGAAGTCACTATTGTGCTCTAATTGCCATACACAGTACAAATAGCACTCGTGTCTGTTCCCCGCAAGTACAGTGTATTGGACTGAAGAGGAGCTACTGTTCTTGTCAGTTTCCTAAGCAGAGTTGAACTAGATATGGTCTGTGTGTAGGAAGCACAGTTTTTTGTTCTGAGCAAACTCACTGTTTGGACCCCATAAGAAACACAGTAGAGTAGAAGCGTGCTCTTTTCTCAAAAGCAGAGTGTGTTTCTTGTAAGGCGATCTAGTGTTGGTTTCCCAGTCCTAAATGGAGTAGAATCACATGCAGTTTCTGGTCCTATGAGCAAGAGTTGTTTTCTGGTAAGAAGAGTCACTATTGTGCTGCCATTGCCATACACAGGACAAATAGCACTGGCGTCTGTTCCCAGCAAGTACAGTGTATTGGACTGAAGAGGATCTACTGTTCTTGTCAGGTTTATAAGCAGAATTGAAGTAGATATGGCCGTGTGTGTAGGAAGCACAGTTTTTTTGTTCTGAGCAAGCTCACTGTTCGGACCTCATAGGAAACACAGTAGAGTAGAAGAGTGCTCTTTTCTCTAAAGCAGATTGTGTTTCTTGTAAGGCGAGCTAGCATTTGTTTCCCAGTCCTAAATGGAGTTGAATCACATACAGTTTTTTGTCCTACGAGCAAGAGTTGTTTTCTGGTAAGACGAGTCACTATGGTGCTCCAATAGCCATACACTGTGCAAATAGCACTCGCGTCTGCTCCCCGCAAGTACAGTGTGTTGGACTGAAGAGGAGCTACTGTTCTTGTCAGTTTCCTAAGCAGAGTTGTACTAGATATGGCCCGTGTGTGTAGGAAGCACAGCTCTTTTGTTCTGAGCAAGCTCACTGTTCTGGCCCTATAGGAAACACAGTAGAGTAGAAGAGTGCTCTTTTCTCTAAAGCAGAGTGTGTTTCTTGTAAGGCGAGCTAGCGTTTGTTTCCCAGTCCTAAATGGAGTTGAATCACATGCAGTTTCTGGTCCTACGAGCAAGAGTTGTTTTCTGGTAAGGAAAGTAACTATTGAGCTCCCATTGCCATACACAGTGCAAATAGCACAGGCTTCTGTTCCTAGCAAATACAGTGTATCGGACTGAAGAATAGCTACTGTTCTTGTCATTTTCCTAAGCAGAGTTGAACTAGATATGGTCGGTGTGTGTAGGAAGCACAGTTCTTTTGTTCTGAGCAAGCTCACTGTTTGGACCCCTTAGGAAACTCAGTAGAGTAGAAGCGTGCTCTTTTCTCAAAAGCAGAGTGTCTTTCTCGTAAGGCGAGCTAGCGTTTGTTTTCCAGTCCTAAATGGAGTTGAATCACATGCAGTTTCTGGTCCTACGAGCAAGAGTTGTTTTCTGTTAAGAAGAGTCAATATTGCGCTGCCATTGCCCTACACAGGACAAATAGCACTGGCATCTGTTCCCAGCAAGTACAATGTATTGGACTGAAGAGGAGCTACTGTTCGTGTCAGTTTCCTAAGCAGAGCTGAACTAGATATGGTCCCTGTGTGTAGAAAGCACAGTTCTTTTGTTCTGATCAAGCTCACTGTTTGGACCCCATAGGAAACACAGTAGAGTAGAAGAGTGCTCTTTTCTCTAAAGCAGAGTGTGTTTCTTGTAAGGAGAGCTAGCATTTGTTTCCCAGTCCAAATGGAGTGGAATCACATGCAGTTTCTGGTCTTACGAGCAAGAGTTGTTTTCTGGTAAGGAAAGTCACTATTGTGCTCCCATTGCCATACACAGTGCAAATAGCACATGTGTCTGTTCCCAGCAAGTACAGTGTATCAGACTGAAGAGGAGCTACTGTTCTTGTCAGTTTCCTAAGCAGAGTTGAACTAGATAAGGCCCGTGTGGGTAGGAAGCACAGTTCTTTTTTTCTGAGCAAGCTCATTGTTCTGGCCCTATAGGAAACACAGTAGAGTAGAAGAGTGCTCTTTTCTCAAAAGCAGAGTGTGTTTCTTGTAAAGCGTGCTAGAGTTTGTTTCCCAGTCCTAAATGGAGTTGAATCACATGCAGTTTCTGGTCCTACAAGCAAGAGTTGTTTTCTGGTAAGGAAAGTCACTATTGCGCTGCCATTGCCATACACAGGACAAATAGCACTTGCGTCTGTTCCCAGCAAGTACAGTGTATTGGACTGAAGAGGATCTACTGTTCTTGTCAGGTTCCTAAGCAGACTTGAACTAGATATGGCCGTGAGTGTAGGAAGCACTGTTCTTTTGTTCTGAGCAAGCTCACACTTCGGAACACATAGGAAACACAGTAGAGTAGAAGAGTGCTCTTTTCTTAAAAGCAGAGTGTGTTTCTTGTAAGGCGAGCTAGCGTTTGTTTCCCAGTCCTAAATGGAGTTGAGTCACATGCAGTTTTTTGTCCTACGAGCAAGAGTTGTTTTCTGGTAAGACGAGTCAATATTGTGCTCCAATTGCCATATGCAGTGCAAATAGCACTCGCGTCTGTTCCCCAAAAGTACAGTTAATTGGACTGAAGAGGAGCTACTGTTCTTGTCAGTTTCCTAAGCAGAGTTGAACTAGATATGGTCCGTGTGTGTAAGAAGCACAGTTCTTTTGTTCTGAGCAAGCTCACTGTTCTGGCCCTATTGGGAACACAGTAGAGTAGAAAAGTGCTCTTTATCTAAAGCAGAGTGTGTTTCTTGTAAGGCGAGCTAGCGTTTGTTTCCCAGTCCTAAATGGAGTTGAATCCCATGCAGTTTCTGGTCCTACGAGCAAGAGTTGTTTTCTGGTAAGGGAAGTCACTATTGCGCTGCCATTGCCATACACAGGACAAATAGCACTGGTGTCTGTTCCCAGCAAGTACAGTGTATTGGACTGAAGAGGATCTACTGTTCGTGTCAGGTTCCTAAGCAGAATTGAACTAGATATGGCCGTGTATTTTGGAAGCACAGTTCATTTGTTCTGAGCAATCTCACTGTTTGGACACCAAAGGAAACACAGTAGAGTAGAAGAGTGCTCTTTTCTCAAAAGCAGAGTGTGTTTCTCGTAAGGCGAGCTAGAGTTTGTTTCCCAGTCCTAAATGGAGTTGAATCACATGCAGTTTCTGGTCCTAAGAGCAGGAGTTGTTTTCTGGTAAGAAATGTCACTATTGCGCTCCCCTTGCCATACACAGTACAAATAGCACTCGCGTCTGTTCCCAGCAAGTACAGTGTATTGGATTGAAGAGGAGCTACTGTTCTTGTCAGTTTCCTAAGCAGAGTTGAACTAGATATGGTCGGTGTGTGGAGGAAGCACAGTTCTTTTGTTCTGAGCAAGCTCACTGTTCTGGCCCTATAGGAAACACAGTAGAGTAGAAAAGTGTTCTTTTCTCTAAAGCAGAGTGTGTTTCTTGAAAGGCGAGCTAGCGTTTGTTTCCCAGTCCTAAATGGAGTTGAATCACATGCAATTTCGGGTCCTACAAGCAAGAGTTGTTTTATGGTAAGAATAGTCACTATTGTGCTGCCATTGCAATACACAGGACAAATAGCCCTCGCGTCTGTTTCCAGCAAGTACAGTGTATTGGACTGAAAAGGAGCTACTGTTCTTGTCAGTTTCCTAAGCAGAGTTGAACTAGATATGGTCGGTGTGTGGAGGAAGCACAGTTCTTTTGTTCTGAGCAAGCTCACTGTTCTGGCCCTATAGGAAACAAAGTAGAGAAGAAAAGTGCTCTTTTGTCTAAAGCAGAGTGTGTTTCTTGTAAGGCAAGCTAGTGTTTGTTTCCCAGTCCTAAATGGAGTTGAGTCACATGTAGTTTTTGGTCCTACAAGCAAGAGTTGTTTCCTTGTACGACGAGTCACTATTGTGCTCCAATTGCCATACACAGTGCAAATAGCACTCGCTACGGTTCCCAGCAAGTACAGTGTATTGGACTAAACAGGAGCTACTGTTTTTGTCACGTTTCTAAGCAGAGTTGAAATAGATATGGCCCGTGTGTGCAGGAAGCACAGTTCTTTTGTTCTCAGCAAGCTCACTGTTCTGGCCCTATAGGAAACACAGTAGAGTAGAACAGTGCTCTTTTCTCAAAAGCAGAGTGTGTTTCTTGTAAGGCGAGCTAGCGTTTGTTTCCCAGTCCTAAATGGAGTTGAATCACATGCAGTTTCTGGTCCTACGAGCAAGAGTTGTTTTCTGGTAAGGAAGTCACTATTGTGCTCCAATTGCCTTACACAGTGCAAATAGCACTGGCGTCTGTTCCCAGCAAGTACAGTGTATTGGACTGAATAGGAGCTACTGTTATTGTCAGTTTCCTAAGCAGAGTTGAACTAGATATGGTCCGTGTGTGTAGGAATCACAGTTCTTTTGTTCTCATCAAGCTCACTGTTCTGGCCCTATAGGAAACACAGTAGAGTAGAAGAGTGCTCTTTTCTCAAAAGCAGAGTGTGTTTCTTGTAAAGCGAGCTAGCATTTGTTTCCCAGTCCTAAATGGAATTCAATCACATGCAGTTTCTGGTCCTACGAGCAAGAGTAGTTTTCTGGTAAGGAAGTCACTATTGCGATCCCATTGCCATACACAGTGCAAATAGCACTCGCGTCTGTTCCCAGCAAGTACAGTGTATTGGACTGAAGAGGAGGTACTGTTCTTGTCAGTTTGCTAAGCAAAGTTGAACGAGATATGGCCCGTGTGTGTAGGAAGCACAGTTCTTTTGTTCTGAGCAACCTCACAGTTTGGACCCCATAGGAAACACAGTAGAGTAGAAGAGTGCTCTTTTCTCTAAAGCAGAGTGTTTTTCTTGTAAGGTGAGCTCGCGTTTGGTTCCCAGTCCTAAATGGAGTTGAGTCACATGCAGTTTTTGGTCCTACGAGCAAGAGTTGTTTTCTGGTAAGGAAAGTAACTATTGAGCTCCCATTGCCATACACAGTGCAAATAGTACTCGTGTCTGTTCCCTTCAAGTACAGTGTATTGGACTGATTAGGAGCAACTGTTCTTGTCAGTTTCCTCAGCAGATTTGAACTAGATATGGTCCGTGTGTGTAGGAAGCACAGTTCTTTTGTTCTGAGCAAGCTCATTTTTTGGACCCCATAGGAAACACAGTAGAGTAGAAGAGTGCTCTTTTCTCAAAAGCAGAGTGCGTTTCTTGTAAGGCGAGCTAGCGTTTGTTTCCCAGTCCTAAATGGAGTTGAATCACATGCAGTTTCTGGTCCTACAAGCAAAAGTTGTATTATGGTAAGAATAGTCACTATTGTGCTGCCATTGCCATACACAGGACAAATAGCACTCGCGTCTGTTTTCAGCAAGTACAGTGTATTGGACTGAAGAGGAGCTACTGTTCTTGTCAGTTTACTAAGCAGAGTTGAACTAGATATGGTCGGTGTGTGTAGGAAGCACAGTTCTTTTGTTCTGAGCAAGCTCACTGTTCTGGCCCTATAGGAAACACAGTAGAGTAGAAAAGTGCTCTTTTCTCTAAAGCAGAGTATGTTTCTTGTAAGGCGAGCTAGCGTTTGTTTCCCAGTCCTAAATGGAGTTGAGTCACATGCAGTTTTTGGTCCTACGAGCAAGAGTTGTTTTCTTGTAAGACGAGTCACTATTGTGCTCAAATTGCCATACACAGTGCAAATAGCACTCGCTTCTGTTCCCAGGAAGTACAGTGTATTGGACTGAAGAGGAGCTACTGTTCTTGTCAGGTTCTTAGCAGAGTTTTACTAGATATGGTCCCTGTGTGTAGGAAGCACAGTTGTTTTGTTCTGAGCAAGCTCACTCTTTGGACCCCATAGGAAACACAGTAGAGTAGAAGAGTGCCCTTTTCTCAAAAGCAGAGTGTGTTTCTTGTAAAGCGAGCTAGCATTTGTTTCCCAGTCCTAAATGGAGTTGAATCACATGCAGTTTCTGGTCCTACGAGCAAGAGTTGTTTTCTGGTAAGGAAGTCACTATTGCGCTCCCATTGCCATACACAGTGCAAATAGCACTCGTGTCTGTTCCCAGCAAGTACAGTGTATTGGACTGAAGAGGAGCTACTGTTCTTGTCAGCTTACTAAGCAGAGTTGAACGAGATATGGCCCGTGTGTAGAAAGCACAGTTCTTTTGTTCTGAGCAAGCTCACTGTTTGGACCCCTAGGAAACACAGTAGAGTAGAAGAGTGCTCTTTTCTCTAAAACAGAGTGTTTTTCTTGTAAGGTGAGCTCGCGTTTGTTTCCCAATCATAAATGGAGTTGAGTCACATGCAGTTTTTGGTCCTACGAACAAGAGTTGTTTTCTGGTAAGAAGAGTAACTCTTGAGCTCCAAATGCCATACACAGTGCAAATAGTACTCGCGTCTGTTCCCTTCAAGTACAGTGTATTGGACTGATTAGGAGCAAATGTTCTTGTCAGTTTCCTCAGCAGAGTTGAACAAGATATGGTCTGTGTGTGTAGGAAGCACAGTTCTTTTGTTCTGAGCAAGCTCACTCTTTGGAACCCATAGGAAACACAGTAGAGTAGAAGAGTGCTCTTTTCTCAAAAGCAGAGTGTGTTTCTTGTAAGGCGAGCTAGCGTTTGTTTCCCAGTCCTAAATGGAGTTGAATCACATGCAGTTTCTCGTCCTACGAGCAAGAGTTGTTTTCTGGTAAGGAAGTCACTATTGTGCTCCAATAGCCATACACAGTGCAAATAGCACTCGTGTCTGTTCCCCGCAAATACAGTGTATTGGAATGAAGAGGAGCTACTGTTCTTGTCAGTTTCCTAAGCAGAGTTGAACTAGATATGGTCTGTGTGTAGGAAGCACAGTTTTTTGTTCTAAGCAAACTCACTGTTTGGACCCCTTAGGAAACACAGTAGAGTAGAAGAGTGCTCTTTTTTCAAAAGCACAGTGTGTTTCTTGTAAGGCGAGCTAGTGTTTGTTTCCCAGTCCTAAATGGAGTTGAATCTCATGCAGTTTCTGGTCCTACGAGCAAGAGTTGTTTTCTTGTAAGAAGAGTCACTATTGCGCTGCAATTGCCATACACAGGACAAATAGCACTGGCGTCTGTTCCCAGCAAGTACAGTGTATTGGACTGAAGAGGATCTACTGTTCTTGTCAGGTTTATAAGCAGAATTGAACTAGATATGGCCGTGTGTGTAGGAAGCACAGTTTTTTTGTTCTGAGCAACCTCACTGTTCGGAACCCATAGGAAACACAGTAGAGTAGAAGAGTGCTCTTTTCTCTAAAGCAGATTGTGTTTATTGTAAGGCGAGCTAGCATTTGTTTCCCAGTCCTAAATGGAGTTGAATCACATACAGTGTCTGGTCCTATGAGCAAGAGTTGTTTTATGGTAAGGAAAGTCACTATTGCGCTCCCATGCCATACACAGTGCAAATAGCATATGCGTCTGTTCCCAGCAAGTACAGTGTATCAGACTGAAGAGGAGCTACTGTTCTTGTCAGTTTCCTAAGCAGAGTTGAACTAGATAAGGCCCGTGTGGGTAGAAAGCACAGTTCTTTTTTTCTGAGCAACCTCACTGTTCGGACCCCATAGGAAACACAGTAGAGTAGAAGAGTGCTCTTTTCTCAAAAGCAGAGTGTGTTTCATGTAAGGCGAGCTAGCATTTGTTTCCCAGTCCTAAATGGATTTGAATCACATGCAGTTTCTGGTCCTACGAGCAAGAGTTGTTTTCTGGTAAAGAAAGTCACTATTGCGCTGCCATTGCCATACACAGTGCAAATAGCACTCACGTCTGTTCCCAGCAAGTACAGTGTATTGGACTGAAGAGGAGCTACTGTTCTTGTCAGTTTCCTAAGCAGAGTTGAACTAGATATGGCCCTTGTGTAGGAAGCACAGTTCATTTGTTCTGAGCAAGCTCACTGTTTTTGCCCTAAATGAAACACAGTAGATAGAAGAGTGCTCTTTTCTCTAAAGCAGAGTGTGTTTCTTGTAAGGTGAGCTAGTGTTTGTTTCCCAGTCCTAAATGGAGTTGAATCACATGCAGTTTCTTGTCCTACGAGCAAGAGTTGTTTTATGGTAAGAAGAGTCACTATTGCACTGCCATTGTCATACACAGGAGAAACAGCACTGACGTCTGTTCCCAGCAAGTACAGTGTATTGGACTGAAGAGGATCTACTGTTCTTGTCAGGTTCCTAAGCAGAATTGAACTAGATATGGCCGTTTGTGTATGAAGCACAGTTCTTTTGTTCTGAGCCAGCTCACTGTTCGGACACCTTGGAAACACAGTAGAGTAGAAGAGTGCTCATGTCTCAAAAGCAGAGTGTGTTTCTTGTAAGGCAAGCTAGTGTTTGTTTCCCAGTCCCAAATCGAGTTGAATCACATGCAGTTTCTGGTCCTACAAGCAAGAGTTGTTTTCTGGTAAGGAAAATCACTATTGCGCTCCCCTTGCCATACACAGTGCAAATAGCTCTCGCGTCTGTTCCCAGCAAGTACAGTGTATCAGACTGAAGAGGAGCTACTGTTCTTGTCAGTTTCCTAAGCAGAGTTGAACTAGATATGGCCCGTGTGTGTAGGAAGCACAGTTCTTCTGTTCTGAGCAAGTTCACTCTTCTGGCCCTATAGGAAACGCAGTAGAGTAGAAGAGTGCTCTTTTCTCAAAAGCAGAGTGTGTTTCTTGTAAGGCGAGCTAGCGTTTGTTTCCCAGTACTATATGGAGTTGAATAACATGCAGTTTCTGGTCCTACAAGCAAGAGTTGTTTTCTGGTAAGGAAAGTCACTATTGTGCTCCCATTGCCATACACAGTGCAAATAGCCCTCGCGTCTGTTCCCAGCAAGTACAGTGTATTGGACTGAAGAGGATCTACTATTCTTGTCAGTTTCCTAAGCAGAATTGAACTAGATATGACCGTGTGGGTAGGAAGCACAGTTCTTTTTTTCTGAGCAAGCTCATTGTTCTGGCCCTATATGAAACACTGTAGAGTAGAAGAGTGCTCTTTTCTCAAAAGCAGAGTGTGTTTCTTGTAAAGCGTGCTAGAGTTTGTTTCCCAGTCATAAATGGAGTTGAATCACATGCAGTTTCTGGTCCTACAAGCAAGAGTTGTTTTCTGGTAAGGAAAGTCACTATTGCGCTGCCATTGCCATATACAGGACAAATAGCACTGGCGTCTGTTCCCAGCAAGTACAGTGTATTGGACTGAAGAGGATCTACTGTTCTTGTCAGGTTCCTAAGCAGACTTGAACTAGATATGGCCGTGAGTGTAGGAAGCACAGTTCTTTTGTTCTGAGCAAGCTCACACTTCGGAACACATAGGAAACACAGTAGAGTAGAAGAGTGCTCTTTTCTCAAAAGCAGAGTGTGTTTCTTGTAAGGCGAGCTAGCGTTTGTTACCCAGTCCTAAATGGAGTTGAGTCACATGCAGTTTTTTGTCCTACGAGCAAGAGTTGTTTTCTGGTAAGACGAGTCAATATTGTGCTCCAATTGCCATACGCAGTGCAAATAGCACTCGCGTCTGTTCCCCAAAAGTACAGTTAATTGGACTGAAGAGGAGCTACTGTTCATGTCAGTTTCCTAAGCAGAGTTGAAATAGATATGGTCCGTGTGTGTAAAAAGCACAGTTCTTTTGTTCTGAGCAAGCTCACTGTTCTGGCCCTATAGGAAACACAGTAGAGTAGAAAAGTGCTCTTTTTCTAAAGCAGAGTGTGTTTCTTGTAAGGCGAGCTAGCGTTTGTTTCCCAGTCCTAAATGGAGTTGAATCCCATGCAGTTTCTGGTCCTACGAGCAAGAGTTGTTTTCTGGTAAGGGAAGTCACTATTGCGCTGCCATTGCCATACACAGGACAAATAGCACTGGTGTCTGTTCCCAGCAAGTACAGTGTATTGGACTGAAGAGGATCTACTGTTCGTGTCAGGTTCCTAAGCAGAATTGAACTAGATATGGCCGTGTATTTTGGAAGCACAGTTCATTTGTTCTGAGCAATCTCACTGTTTGGACACCAAAGGAAACACAGTAGAGTAGAAAAGTGTTCTTTTCTCTAAAGCAGAGTGTGTTTCTTGAAAGGCGAGCTAGCGTTTGTTTCCCAGTCCTAAATGGAGTTGAATCACATGCAATTTCGGGTCCTACCAGCAAGAGTTGTTTTATGGTAAGAATAGTCACTATTGTGCTGCCATTGCAATACACAGGACAAATAGCCCTCGCGTCTGTTCCCAGCAAGTACAGTGTATTGGACTGAAAAGGACCTACTGTTCTTGTCAGTTTCCTAAGCAGAGTTGAACTAGATATGGTCGGTGTGTGTAGGAAGCACAGTTCTTTTGTTCTGAGCAAGCTCACTGTTCTGGCCCTATAGGAAACACAGTAGAGTAGAAAAGTGCTCTTTTGTCTAAAGCAGAGTGTGTTTCTTGTAAGGCGAGCTAGCGTTTGTTTCCCAGTCCTAAATGGAGTTGAGTCACATGTAGTTTTTGGTCCTACGAGCAAGAGTTGTTTTCTTGTACGACGAGTCACTATTGTGCTCCAATTGCCATACACAGTGCAAATAGCACTCGCGTCTGTTCCCAGCAAGTACAGTGTATTGGACTGAAGAGGAGCTACTGTTCTTGTCAGCTTCATAAGCAGAGTTGAACGAGATATGGCTCGTGTGTGTAGGAAGCACAGTTCATTTTTTCTGAGCAAGCTCACTGTTTGGACCCCATAGGAAACACAGTAGAGTAGAAGAGTGCTCTTTTCTCTAAAGCAGAGTGTTTTTCTTGTAAGGTGAGCTCGCGTTTGTTTCCCAATCCTAAATGGAGTTGAGTCACATGCAGTTTTTGGTCCTACGAGCAAGAGTTGTTTTCTGGTAAGAAGAGTAACTCTTGCGCTCCAAATGCCATACACAGTGCAAATAGTACTCGCGTCTGTTCCCTTCAAGTACAGTGTATTGGACTGATTAGGAGCAACTGTTCTTGTCAGTTTCCTCAGCAGAGTTGAACAAGATGTGGTCTGTGTGTGTAGGAAGCACAGTTCTTTTGTTCTGAGCAAGCTCACTCTTTGGAACCCATAGGAAACACAGTAGAGTAGAAGAGTGCTCTTTTCTCAAAAGCAGAGTGTGTTTCTTGTAAGGCGAGCTAGCGTTTGTTTCCCAGTCCTATATGGAGTTGAATCACATGCAGTTTCTGGTCCTTCGAGCAAGAGTTGTTTTCTGGTAAGGAAAGTCACTATTGAGCTCCCATTGCCATACACAGTGCAAATAGCACTCGCGTTTGTTCCCAGCAAGTACAGTGTATCAGACTGAAGAGGAGCTACTGTTTTTGTCAGTTTCCTAAGCAGAGTTGAACGAGATATGTCCGGCGTGTGTAGGAAGCACAGTTGTTTTGTTCTGAGCAAGCTCACTGTTTGGACCACATAGGAAACACAGTAGAGTAGAACAGTGCTCTTTTCTAAAAAGCAGTGTGTGTTTCTTGTAAGGCGAGCTAGTGTTTGTTTCCCAGTCCTAAATGGAGTTGAATCACATGCAGTTTCTGGTCCTACGAGCAAGAGTTGTTTTCTGGTAAGAAGAGTCACTATTGCACTGACATTGCCATACACAGGACAAATAGCACTGGCGTCTGTTCCCAGCAAGTACAGTGTATTGGACTGAAGAGGAGCTACTGTTCTTGTCAGTTTCCTAAGCAGAGTTGAACTAGATATGGCCCATGTATAGAAAGCACAGTTCATTTGTTCTGAGCAAGCTCACTGTTCTTGCCCTAAATGAAACACAGTAGAGTAGAAGAGTGCTCTTTTCTCTAAAGCAGAGCGTGTTTCTTGTAAGGCGAGCTCGCATTTGTTTCCCAGTCCTGAATGGAGTTGAGTCACATGCAGTTTTTGGACCTACGAGCAAGAGATGTTTTCTGGTAAGGAAAGTCACTATTGCGCTGCCATTGCCATACACTGGACAAATAGCACTGGCGTCTGTTCCCAGCAAGTACAGTGTATTGGACTGAAGAGGATCTACTGTTTATGTCAGGTTTATAAGCAGAATTGAACTAGATATGGCCGTGTGTGTAGGAAGCACAGTTTTATTGTTCTGAGCAAGCTCACTGTTCGGACCCCATAGGAAACACAGTAGAGTAGAAGAGTGCTCTTTTCTCAAAAGCAGAGTGTGTTTCGTGTAAGGCGAGCTAGCGTTTGTTTCCCAGTCATAAATGGTGTTGAATCACATGCAGTTTCTGGTCCTAGGAGCAAGAGTTGTTTTCTGGTAAGGAAAGTCACTATTGCGCTGCCATTGCCATACACTGGACAAATAGCACTGGCGTCTGTTCCCAGCAAGTACAGTGTATTGGACTGAAGAGGATCTACTATTCTTGTCAGGTTCCTAAGCAGAGTTGAACTAGATATGGCCATGTTTGTAGGAAGCACAGTTCTTTTGTTCTGAGCAAGCTCACTGTTCGGACACCCTAGGAAACACAGTAGAGTAGAACTGTGCTCTTTTCTCAAAAGCAGAGTGTGTTTCATGTAAGGCGAGCTAGCGTTTGTTTCCCAGTCCTAAATGGAGTTGAATCACATGCAGTTTCTGGTGCTAAGAGCAAGAGTTGTTTTCTGGTAAAGAAAGTCACTATTTCGCTACCCTTGCCATACACAGTGCAAATATCTCTCACGTCTGTTCCCAGCAAGTACAGTGTATTGGATTGAAGAGGAGCTACTGTTTTTGTCAGTTTCCTAAGCAGAGTTGAACTAGATATGGCCCGTGTGTAGGAAGCACAGTTCTTTTGTTCTGAGCAAGCTCACTGTTCTGGCCCTATAGGAAACACTATAGAGTAGAAGAGTGCTCTTTTCTCTAAAGCAGAGTGTGTTTCTTGTAAGGCGAGCCAGCGTTTGTTTCTCAGTCCTAAATGGAGTTGAATCACATGCAGTATCTGGTCCTACGAGCAAGAGTTGTTTTCTGGTAAGGAAAATCACTATTGTGCTCCCATTGCCATACACTGGACAAATAGCACTGGCGTCTGTTCCCAGCAAGTACAGTGTATCAGACTGAAGAGGAGCTACTGTTCTTGTCAGTTTCCTAAGCAGAGTTGAACTAGATAAGGCCCGTGTGGGTAGAAAGCACAGTTCTTTTTTTCTGAGCAAGCTCATTGTTCTGGCCCTATAGGAAACACAGTAGAGTACAAGAGTGCTCTTTTCTCAAAAGTAGAGTGTGTTTCTTGTAAAGCGAGCTAGAGTTTGTTTCCCAGTCATAAATGGAATTGAGTCACATGGAGTTTTTGGTCCTACGAGCAAGAGTTGTTTTCTGGTAAGAAGAGTCACTATTGTGCTCCAATTGCCATACACAGTGCAAATAGCACTCGTGTCTCTTCCCCGCAAGTACAGTGTATTGGACTGAAGAGGAGCTACTGCTCTTGTCAGTTTCCTAAGCAGAGTTGAACTAGATATGGCCCGTGTGTAGGAAGCACAGTTCATTTGTTCTGAGCAAGCTCACTGTTCTTGCCCTAAATGAAACACAGTAGAGTAGAAGAGTGCTCTTTTCTCTAAAGCAGAGTGTGTTCCTTGTAAGGCGAGCTAGTGTTCGTTTCCCAGTCCTAAATGGAGTTGAATCACATGCAGTTTCTTGTCCTACGAGCAAGAGTTGTTTTATGGTAAGAAGAGTCACTATTGCGCTGTCATTGCCATACACAGGACAAACAGCACTGACGTCTGTTCCCAGCAAGTACAGTGTATTGGACTGAAGAGGATCTACTGTTCTTGTCAGGTTCCTAAGCAGAATTGAACTAGATATGGCCGTTTGTGTAGGAGGCACAGTTCTTATGTTCTGAGCAAGCTCACTGTTCTGGCCCTATAGGAAACACAGTAGAGTAGAAGAGTGCTCATTTCTCTAAAGCAGAGCGTGTTTCTTGTAAGGCGAGCTCGCATTTGTTTCCCAGTCCTGAATGGAGTTGAGTCACATGCAGTTTTTGGACCTACGAGCAAGAGATGTTTTCTGGTAAAAAGAGTCACTATTGCGCTCCCCTTGCCATACACAGTGCCAATAGCTCTCGCGTCTGTTCCCAGCAAGTACAGTGTATCGGACTGAAGAGGAGCTACTGTTCTTGTCAGTTTCCTAAAGAGTTTAACTAGATATGGCCCGTGTGTGTAGGAAGAACAGTTCTTTTTTTCTGAGCAAGCTCACTGTTTGTACCCCATAGGAAACACAGTGGAGTAGAAGAGTGCTCTTTTTTCAAAAGCAGAGTGTGTTTCTTGTAAGACGAACTAGCGTTTGTTTCCCAGTCCTAAATGGAGTTGAATCCCATGCAGTTTCTGGTCCTACGAGCAAGAGTTGTTTTCTGGTAAGAAGAGTCACTATTGTGCTGCCATTGACCTACACAAGGCAAATAGCACTGGCGTCTGTTCGCAGCAAGAACAGTGTATTGGACTGAAGAGGATCTACTGTTCTTGTCAGGTTCCTAAGCAGAATTGAACAAGATATGGCCGTGTGCGTAGGAAGCACCGTTCTTTTGTTCTGAGCAAGCTTACTGTTCGGACCCCATAGGAAACACAGTAGAGTAGAAGAGTGCTCTTTTCTCAAAAGCAGAGTGTGTTTCTTGTAAGGCGAGCTAGCGTTTGTTTCCCAGTCCTCAATGGAGTTGAGTCACATGCAGTTTTTTGTCCTATGAGCAAGAATTGTTTTCTGGTAAGACGAGTCACTATTGTGCTCCAATTGCCATACACAGTGCAAATAGCACTCACGTCTGTTCTCAGCAAGTACAGTGTATCGGACTGAAGAGGAGCTACTGTTCTTGTCAGTTTCCTAAGCAGAGTTGAACTAGATATGGCCCGTGTGTGTAGGAAGCACAGTTATTATGTTCTAAGCAAGCTCACTGTTCTGGCCCTAAAGGAAACACAATAGAAAAGAAGAGTGCTCTTTTCTCTAAAGCAGAGTGTGTTTCTTGTAAGGCGAGATCGCGTTTGTTTCCCAGTCCTAAATGGAGTTGAGTAACAGGCAGTTTTTGGTCCTACGAGCAAGAGTTGTCTTCTGGTAAGAAGAGTCACTATTGTGCTCCAAATGCCATACACAGTGCAAATAGCAATCGCGTCTGTTCCCTCAAGTACAGTGTATTGGACTGAAGAGGAGCTACTGTTCTTGTCAGTTTCCTAAGCAGAGTTGAACTAGATATGGCCCGTGTGTAGGAAGCACAGTTCTTTTGTTCTGAGCAAGCTCACTGTTCTGGCCCTAAAGGAAACACAGTAGAGTAGAAGAGTGCTCTTTTCTCTAAAGAAGAGTGTGTTTCTAGAAAGGCGAACTAGCCTTTGTTTCCCAGTCCTAAATGGAGTTGAATCACATGCAGTTTCTGGTCCTACAAGCAAGAGTTGTTTTATGGTAAGATGAGTGACTATTGCGCTGCCATTGCCATACACAGGACAAATAGCACTGGCGTCTGTTCCCAGCAAGTACAGTGTATTGGACTGAATAGGATCTACTGTTCTTGTCAGGTTCCTAAGCAGAATTGAACTAGATATGGCCGTGTGTGTAGGAAGCACATTTCTTTTGTTCAGAGCAAGCTCATTGTTTGGACCCCATAGGAAACACAGTAGAGTAGAAGAGTGCTCTTTTCTCAAAAGCAGAATGGGTTTCTTATAAGGCGGGCTAGCGTTTGTTTCCAAGTCCTAAATGGAGTTGAATCACATGCAGTTTCTGGTCCTACGAGCAAGAGTTGTTTTCTGGTAAGGAAAGTCACTGTTGCGCTCCCATTGCCATACACAGTGCAAAGAGCACTCGCGTCTGTTCCCAGCAAGAACAGTGTATCGGACTAAACAGGAGCTACTGTTCTTGTCAGTTTCCTAAGCAGAGTTGAACTAGATAAGGAACGTGTGTGTAGAAAGCACAGTTCTTATGTTCTGAGCAAGCTCACTGTTTGGACCCCATAGGAAACACAGTAGAGTAGAACAGAGCTCTTTTCTCTAAAGTAGAGTGTGTTTCTTGGAAGGCAAGCTAGCGTTAGTTTCCCAGTCCTAAATGGATTTGAGTCACATGCAGGTTTTTGTCCTATGAGCAAGAGTTGTTTTCTGGTAAGACGAGTCACTATTGTGCTCCAATTGGCATACACAGTGCAAATAGCACTCGCGTCTGTTCCCTGCAAGTACAGTGTATTGGACTGAAGAGGATCTACTGTTCTTGTCAGGTTCCGAAGCAGAGTTGAACTAGATATGTCCCGTGTGTGCAGGAAGCACAGTTTTTTTGTTCTGAGCAAGCTCACTGTTCGAACCCCATAGAAAACACAGTAGAGTAGAAGAGTGCTCTTTTCTCAAAAGCAGACTGTGTTTCTTGTAAAGCGAGCTAGCGTTTGTTTGTCAGTCCTAAATTGAGTTGAATCACATGCAGTTTCTGGTACTACAAGCAAGAGTTGTTTTCTGGTAAGGAAAGTCACTATTGCGCTCCCATTGCCATACACAGTGCAAATAGCACTCACGTCTGTTCCCAGCAAGTACAGTGTATCGGACTGAAGAGGAGCTACTGTTCTTGTCTGTTTCCTAAGCAGAGTTGAACTAGATATGGCCGTGTGTGTAGGAAGCACAGTTCTTATGTTCTGAGCAAGCTCACTGTTCTGGCCCTATAGGAAACAGAGTAGAGTAGATGAGTGCTCTTTTCTCTAAAGCAGAGTGTGTTTCTTGTAAGGCGAGCTAGCGTTTGTTTCCCAGTCCTAAATGGAGTGGAATCACATGCAGTTTTTTGTCCTACGAGCAAGAGTTGTTTTATGGTAAGAATAGTCACTATTGCGCTGCCATTGCCATACACAGGACAAATAGCACTGGCGTCTGTTCGCAGCAAGTACAGTGTACTGGACTGAAGAGGATCTACTGTTCTTGTCAGGTTCCTAAGCAGACTTGAACTAGATATGGCCGTGTGTGTAGGAAGCACAGTTCTTTTGTTCTGAGCAAGCTCACTGTTCGGACCCCATAGGAAACACACTAGAGTAGAAGAGTGCTCTTTTCTCAAAAGCAGAGTTTGTTTCTTGTAAGGCGAGCTATCGTTTGTTTCCCAGTCCTAAATGGAGTTGAATCACATGCAGTTTCTGGTCCTACGAGCAAGAGTTGTTTTCTGGTAAGGAAAGTCACTATTGCGCTCCCATTGCCATACAAAGTGCAAATAGCACTCGCCTCTGTTCCCAGCAAGTACAGTGTATTGGACTGAAGAGGAGCTACAGTTCTTGTCCGTTTCCTAAGCAGAGTTGAACTAGATATGGCCCGTGTGTGTAGGAAGCACAGTTCTTATGTTCTGAGCAAGCTCACAGTTCTGGCCCTATAGGAAACACAGTAGAGTAGATGAGTGCTCTTTTCTCTAAAGCAGAGTGTGTTTCTTGTAAGGCGAGCTAGCATTTGTTTCCTAGTCCTAAATGGAGTTGAATCACGTGCAGTTTCTGGTACTATGAACAAGAGTTGTTTTCTGGTAAGGAAAGTCACTATTGCGCTCCCATTGCCATACACAGGGCAAATAGCACTCGCGTCTTTTCCCAGCAAGTACAGTGTATTGGACTGAAGAGGAGCTAGTGTTCTTGTCAGTTTCCTAAGCAGAGTTGAACTACATATGGTCCGTGTGTGTAGGAAGCACAGTTCTTTTGTTCTGAGCGAGCTCACTGTTCCGGCCTTATAGGAAACACAGTAGAGTAGAAGAGTGCTCTTTTCTCAAAAGCGGAGTGTGTTTCTTGTAAGGAGAGCTAGAGTTTGTTTCCCAGTCCTAAATGGAGTTGAGTCACATGCAGTGTTTTGTCCTATGAGCAAGAGTTGTTTTATGGTAAGACGAGTCACTATTGTGCTCCAATTGCCATACACAGTGCAAATAGCACTCACGTCTTGTCTCAGCAAGTACAGTGTATCGGACTGAAGAGTAGCTACTGTTCTTGTCAGTTTCCTAAGCAGAGTTGAACTAGATATGTCCCGTGTGTGTAGGAAGCACAGTTATTATGTTCTGAGCAAGCTCACTGTTCTGGCCCTATAGGAAACACAATAGAATAGAAGAGTGCTCTTTTCTCTAAAGCAGAGTGTGTTACTTGTAAGGCGAGCTCGCGTTTGTTTCCCAGTCCTAAATGGAGTTGAGTACCAGGCAGTTTTTGGTCCTATGAGCAAGAGTTGTTTTCTGGTAAGAAGAGTCACTATTGCGCTCCAAATGCCATACACAGTGCAAATAGCACTCGCGTCTCTTCCCTCAAGTACAGTGTATTGGACTGAATAGGAGCTACTGTTCTTGTCAGTTTCCTAAGCAGAGTTGAACTAGATATGGCCCGTGTGTAGGAAGCACAGTTCTTTTGTTCTGAGCAAGCTCACTGTTCTGGCCCTATAGGAAACACAGTAGAGTAGAAGAGTGCTCTTTTCTCTAAAGCAGAGTGTGTTTCTAGTAAGCCGAGCTAGCCTTTGTTTCCCAGTCCTAAATGGAGTTGAATCACATGCAGTTTCTGGTCCTAGCAGCAAGAGTTGTTTTCTGGTAAGGAAAGTCACTATTGCGCTCCCATTGCCATACACAGTGCAAATAGCACTTGCGTCTGTTCCAAGCAAGTACAGTGTATCGGACTGAAGAGGAGCTACTGTTCTTGTCAGTTTCCTAAGCAGAGTTGAACTAGATATGGCCCGTGTGTGTAGGAAGCACAGTTCTTTTTTTCTGAGAAAGCTCCCTGTTCTGGCCCTAAAGGAAACACAGTAGAGTAGAAGAGTGCTCTTTTCTCAAAAGCAGAGTGTGTTTCTTGTAAAGCAAGCTAGAGTTTGTTTCCCAGTCCTAAGTGGAGTTGAGTCACATGCAGTTTTTTGTCCTATGAGCAAGAGTTGTTTTCTGGTAAGACGAGTCACTATTGTGCTCCAATTGCCGTACACAGTGAAAAATAGCACTGGCGTCTGTTCCCAGCAAGTACAGTGTATTGGACTGAAGAGGAGCTACTGTTCTTGTCAGTTTCCTAAGCAGAGTTGAACTAGATATGGCCCGTGTGTGTAGGAAGCACAGTTATTATGTTCTGAGCAAGCTCACTGTTCTGGCCCTATAGGAAACACAGTAGAGTAGAAGAGTGCTCTTTTCTCAAAAGCAGAGTGTGTTTCTTATAAGGCGAGCTAGCGTTTGTTTCCCAGTCCTAAATGGAGTTGAATCACATGCAGTTTCTGGTCCTACGAGCAAGAGTTGTTTTCTGGTAAGGAAAGTCACTGTTGCGCTCCCATTTCCATACACAGAGCAAAGAGCACTCGCGTCTGTTCCCAGCAAGAACAGTGTATCGGACTGAAGAGGAGCTACTGTTCTTGTCAGGTTCCGAAGCAGAGTTGAAATAGATATGGCCAGTGTGTGTAGGAAGCACAGTTCTTATGTTCTGAGCAAGCTCACTGTTCTGGCCCTATAGGAAACAGAGTAGAGTAAATGAGTGCTCTTTTCTCTAAAGCAGAGTGTGTTTCTTGTAAGGCGAGCTAGCGTTTGTTTCCTAGTCATAAATGGAGTTGAATCACATGCAGTTTCTGGTCCTACGAACAAGAGTTGTTTTCTGGTAAGGAAAGTCACTATTGTGCTCCCATTGCCATACACAGTGCAAATAGCACTTGCATCTGTTCCCAACAATACAGTGTATTGGACTGAATTGGAGCTACTGTTCTTGTCAGTTTCCTAAGCATAGTTGAACTAGATATGGCCCGTGTGTGTAGGAAGCACAGTTCTTTTTTTCTGAGCAAGCTCACTGTTCTGGCCCTATAGGAAAAACAGTAGAGTAGAAGAGTGCTCTTTTTTCAAAAGCAGAGTGTGTTTCTTGTAAAGCAAGCTAGAGTTTGTTTCCCAGTCCTAAGTGGAGTTGAGTCACATGCAGTTTTTTGTCCTATGAGCAAGAGTTGTTTTCTGGTAAGACGAGTCACAATTGTGCTCCAATTGCCGTACACAATGCAAATAGCACTGGTGTCTGTTCCCAGCAAGTACAGTGTATTGGACTGAATAGGATCTACTGTTCTTGTCAGTTTCCTAAGCAGAGTTGAAATAGATATGGCCAGTGTGTGTAGGAAGCACAGTTCTATTGCTCTGAGCAAGCTCACTGTTCGGACCCCATAGGAAACACAGTAGAGTAGAAGAGTGCTCTGTTCTCAAAAGCAGAGTGTGTTTTTTGTAAGGCAAGCTAGCGTTTGTTTCCCAGTCCTAAATGGAGTTGAATCACATGCTGTTTGTGGTCCTACGAGCAAGAGTTTTATTTTGGTAAGGAAAGTCACTATTGTGCTCCCTTTGCCATACACAGTGCAAATAGCACTCGCGTCTTTTCCCAGCAAGTACAGTGTATTGGACTGAAGAGGATCTACTGTTCTAGTCAGGATCCTAAGCAGAGTTGAACTAGATATGGCCCGTATGTGTAGGAAGCTCAGTTATTATATTCTGAGCAAGCTCACTCTTCTGGACCTATAGGAAACACAGTAGAGTAGAAGAGTGCTCTTTTCTCTAAAGCTGAGTGTATTTCTCGTAAGGCGAGCTCGCGTTTGTTTCCCAGTCCTAAATGGAGTTGAGTCACAGGCAGTTTTTGGTCCTATGAGCAAGAGTTGTTTTCTGGTAAGAAGAGTCACTATTGCGCTCCAAATGCCATACACAGGACAAATAGCACTGGCGTCTGTTCCCAGCAAGTACAGTGTATTAGACTGAAGAGGAACTACTGTTCTTGTCAGTTTCCTAAGCAGAGTTGAACTAAATATGGCCCCTGTGTGTAGGAAGCACAGTTCTTATGTTCTGAGCAAGCTCACTGTGTGGACCCCATAGGAAACACAGTAGAGAAGAAGAGTGCTCTTTTCTCTAAAGCAGAGTGTGTTTCTTTTAAGGCGAGCTTGCGTTTGTTTCCCAGTCCTAAATGGAGTGGAATCACATGCAGTTTCTGGTCCTACGAGCAAGAGTTGTTTTCTGGTAAGGAAAGTCACTATTGTGCTCCCATTGCCATACACAGTGCAAATAGCACATGCGTCTGTTCCCAGCAAGTACAGTGTATTGGACTGAAGAGGAGCTACTGTTCTTTTCATTTTCCTAAGCAGAGTTGAACTAGATATGGTCCGTGTGTGTAGGAAGAACAGTTCTTTTGTTCTGGGCAAGCTCACAGTTTGGACCCCATAGGAAACACAGTAGAGTAGAAGAGTGCTCTTTTCTCTAAAGCAGAGTGTGTTTCTTGTAAGGAGAACTAGCGTTGGTTTCCCAGTTTTAAATGGAGTTGAATCCCATGCAGTTTCTGGTACTACGATCAAGAGTTGTTTTCTGGTAAGAAGAGTCACTATTGCACAGCCATTGCCATAGACAGGACAAATAGCACTGGCGTCTGATCGCAGCCAATACAGTGTATTGGACTGAAGAGGATCTACTGTTCTTGTCAGGTTCCTAAGCAGACTTGAAGTAGATATGGCCGTGTGTGTAGGAAGCACAGTTTTTTTGTTCTGAGCAAGCTCACTGTTCGGACCCCATAGGAAACCCAGTAGAGTAAAAGAGTGCTTTTTTCTCAAAAGCAGAGTGTGTTTCTTGTAAGGCGAGCTAGTGTTTGTTTCCCTTTCCTAAATGGAGTTTAATCACATGTAGTTTCTGGTCCTAGGAGCAAGAGTTGTTTTCTGGTAAGGACAGTCACTATTGCGCTCCCATTGCCATACACAGTGCAAATAGCATTGGCGTCTGTTCCCAGCAAGTACAGTGTATTGGACTGAAAAGGATCTACTGTTCTTGTCAGTTTCCTAAGCAGAGTTGAACTAGATATGGCCCATGTGTGTAGGAAGCTCAGTTATTATATTCTGAGCAAGCTCACTCTTCTGGACCTATAGGAAACACAGTAGAGTAGAAGAGTGCTCTTTTCTCTAAAGCAGAGTGTATTTCTCGTAAGGCGAGCTCGCGTTTGTTTCCCAGTCCTAAATGGAGTTGAGTCACAGGCAGTTTTTGGTCCTATGAGCAAGAGTTGTTTTCTGGTAAGAAGAGTCACTATTACGCTCCAAATGCCATACACAGGACAAATAGCACTGGCGTCTGTTCCCAGCAAGTACAGTGTATTAGACTGAAGAGGAGCTACTGTTCTTGTCAGTTTCCTAAGCAGAGTTGAACTAAATATGGCCCCTGTGTGTAGGAAGCACAGTTCTTATGTTCTGAGCAAGCTCACTGTTCTGGCCCTATAGGAAACACAGTAGAGTATAAGAGTGCTCTTTTCTCAAAAGCAGAATGTGTTCCTTGTAAGGCGTGCTAGCGTTTGTTTCCTAGTCCTAAATGGACTTGAATCACATGCAGTTTCTGGTCCTACGAACAAGAGTTGTTTTCTGGTAAGGAAAGTCACTATTGCGCTCCCATTGCTATACACAGGGCAAATAGCCCTCGCGTCTTTTCCCAGCAAGTACAGTGTATTGGACTGAACAGGAGATACTGTTCTTGTCAGTTTCCTAAGCAGAGTTGAACTACATATGTTCCGTGTGTGTAGGAAGCACAGTTCTTTTGTTCTGAGCAAGCTCACTGTGTGGACCCCATAGGAAACACAGTAGAGAAGAAGAGTGCTCTTTTCTCTAAAGCAGAGTGTGTTTCTTTTAAGGCGAGCTTGCGTTTGTTTCCCAGTCCTAAATGGAGTGGAATCACATGCAGTTTCTGGTCCTACGAGCAAGAGTTGTTTTCTGGTAAGGAAAGTCACTATTGCGCTCCCATTGCCATACACAGTGCAAATAGCACATGCGTCTGTTCCCAGCAAGTACAGTGTATTGGACTGAAGAGGAGCTACTGTTCTTTTCATTTTCCTAAGCAGAGTTGAACTAGATATGGTCCGTGTGTGTAGGAAGAACAGTTCTTTTGTTCTGGGCAAGCTCACAGTTTGGACCCCATAGGAAACACAGTAGAGTAGAAGAGTGCTCTTTTCTCTAAAGCAGAGTGTGTTTCTTGTAAGGAGAACTAGCGTTGGTTTCCCAGTTTTAAATGGAGTTGAATCCCATGCAGTTTCTGGTACTACGATCAAGAGTTGTTTTCTGGTAAGAAGAGTCACTATTGCACTGCCATTGCCATAGACAGGACAAATAGCACTGGCGTCTGTTCGCAGCCAATACAGTGTATTGGACTGAAGAGGATCTACTGTTCTTGTCAGGTTCCTAAGCAGACTTGAAGTAGATATGGCCGTGTGTGTAGGAAGCACAGATTTTTGTTCTGAGCAAGCTCACTGTTCGGACCCCATAGGAAACCCAGTAGAGTAAAAGAGTGCTTTTTTCTCAAAAGCAGAGTGTGTTTCTTGTAAGGCGAGCTAGTGTTTGTTTCCCTTTCCTAAATGGAGTTTAATCACATGTAGTTTCTGGTCCTACGAGCAAGAGTTGTTTTCTGGTAAGGAAAGTCACTATTGCGCTCCCATTGCCATACACAGTGCAAATAGCATTGGCGTCTGTTCCCAGCAAGTACATTGTATTGAACTGAAAAGGATCTACTGTTCTTGTCAGTTTCCTAAGCAGAGTTGAACTAGATATGGCCCATGTTTGTAGGAAGCACAGTTCTTTTGTTCTGAGCAAGCTCACTGTTCGGACCCCGTAGGAAACACTGTAGAGTAGAAGAGTGCTCTTTTCTCAAAAGCAGAGTGTGTTTCATGTAAGGCGAGCTAGCGTTTGTTTCCCAGTCCTAAATGGAGTTGAGTCAATGCAGTTTTTTGTCCTACGAGCAAGAGTTGTTTTCTGGTAAGACGAGTCACTATTGTGCTCCAATTGCCATACACAGTGCAAAAAGCACTCACGTCTGTTCTCAGCAAGTACAGTGTATCGGACTGAAGCGGAGCTACTGTTCTTGTCAGTTTCCTAAGCAGAGTTGAACTAGATATGGCCGTGTGTGTAGGAAGCACAGTTATTATGTTCTGAGCAAGCTCACTGTTCTGGCCCTATAGGAAACACAGTAGAGTAGAAGAGTGTTCTTTTGTCAAAAGCAGAGTATGTTTCTTATAACGCGAGCTAGCATTTGTTTTCCAGTCCTAAATGGAGTGGAATCACATGCTATTTCTGGTCCTACGAGCAAGAGTTGTTTTCTGGTAAGAAGAGTCACTATTGCGCTGCCATTGCCATACACAGGACAAATAGCACTGGCTTCTGTTCCCAGCAAGTACAGTGTATTGGACTGAAGAGGATCTACTGTTCTTGTCAGGTTCCTAAGCAGAATTGAACGAGATATTGCCGTGTGTGTAGGAAGCACAGTTCTTTTGTTCTGAGCAAGCTCACTGTTCGGACAACAATGGGAAACAGTAGAGTAGAAGAGTGCTCTTTTCTCAAAAGCAGAGTGTGTTTCTTATAAGGCGAGCTAGCGTTTGTTTCCCAGTCCTAAATGGAGTTGAATCACATGCAGTTTCTGGTCCTACGAGCAAGAGTTGTTTTCTGGTAAGGAAAGTCACTGTTGCGCTCCCATTGCCATACACAGAGCAAAGAGCACTCGCGTCTGTTCCCAGCAAGAACAGTGTATCGGACTGAAGAGTAGATACTGTTCTTGTCAGTTTCCTAAGCAGAGATGAACGAGATATGGCCCGTGTGTGTAGGAAGCACAGTTCTTATGTTCTGAGCAAACTCACTGTTTGGACCCCATAGGAAACACAGTAGAGTAGAAGAGAGCTCTTTTCTCTAAAGCAGAGTGTGTTTCTTGGAAGGCAAGCTAGCGTTAGTTTCCCAGTCCTAAATGGATTTGGGTCACATGCAGGTTTTTGTCCTACGAGCCAGAGTTGTTTTCTGGTAAGACGAGTCACTATTGTGCTCCAATTGGCATACACAGTGCAAATAGCACTCGCGTCTGTTCCCCGCGAGTACCGTGTATTGGACTGAAGAGGAGCTACTGTTCTTGTCAGTTTCCTAAGCAGAGTTGAACTAGATATGGCCAGTGTGTGTAGGAAGCACAGTTCTTTTGTTCTGGGCAAGCTCACTGTTCTGGCCCTATAGGAAACACAGTAGAGTAGAAAAGTGCTCTTTTCTCTAAGCAGATTGTCTTTCTTGTAAGGCGAGCTAGCGTTTGTTTCCCAGTCCTAAATGGAGTTGAATCCCATGCAGTTTCTTGTCCTACGAGCAAGAGTTGTTTTATGGTAAGAATAGTCACTATTGTGCTGCCATTGCCATACACAGGACAAATAGCACAGGCTTCTGTTCCCAGCAAGTACAGTGTATTGGACTGAAGAGGATCTACTGTTCTTGTCAGGTTCCTAATCAGAATTGAACTAGATATGGCCGTGTGTGTAGGAAGCACAGTTCTTTTGTTCTCAGCAAGCTGACTGTTCTGGCCCTACAGGAAACACAGTAGAGTAGAAGAGTGCTTTTTTCTCAAAAGCAGAGTGAGTTTCTTGTAAGGCAAGCTAGTGTTTGTTTCCCTTTCCTAAATGGAGTTGAATCACATGCAGTTTCTCGTCCTACGAGCAAGAGTTGTTTTCTGGTAAGGAAAGTCACTATGTGTTACCATTGCCATACACAGTGCAAATAGCCCTCCCGTCTGTTCCCAGCAAGTACAGTGTATTGGACTGAGAGGAGCTACTGTTCTTGTCCGTTTCTTAAGCAGAGTTGAACTAGATATGGCCTGTGTGTTTAGGAAGCGCAGTTATTATGTTCTGAGCAAGCTCACAGTTCTGGCCCTATAGGAAACACAGTAGATTAGAAGAGTGCTCTTTTCTCTAAAGCAGAGTGTGTTTCTTGTAAGGCGAGCTCACGTTTGTTTCACAGTCCTAAATGGAGTTGATTCACATGCAGTTTTTGGTCCTACGAGCAAGAGATGTTTTCTGGTTAGAGGAGTCACTATTGTGCTCCAATTGCCATACACAGTACAAATAGCACTGGCGTCTGTTCCCAGCAAGTACAGTGTATTGGACTGAAAAGGATCTACTGTTCTTGTCAGTTTCCTAAGCAGAGTTGAACTAGATATGGCCCATGTGTGTAGGAAGCACAGTTCTTATGTTCTGAGCAAGCTCACTGTTCGGACCCCATAGGAAACATTGTAGAGTAGAAGAGTGCTCTTTTCTCTAAAGCAGAGTGTGTTTCTTATAAAGCGAGCTAGAGTTTGTTTCCCAGTCCTAAGTGGAGTTGAGTCACATGCAGTTTTTTGTCCTATGAGCAAGAGTTGTTTTCTTTTTAGATGAGTCACTATTGTGCTCCAATTGCCGTACACAATGCAAATAGCACTGGTGTCTGTTCCCAGCAAGTACAGTGTATTGGAGTGAATAGGATCTACTGTTCTTGTCAGTTTCCTAAGCAGAGTTGAAATAGATATGGCCAGTGTGTGTAGGAAGCACAGTTCTTTGTTCTGAGCAAGCTCACTGTTCGGACCCCATAGGAAACACAGTAGAGTAGAAGAGTGCTCTTTTCTCAAAAGCAGAGTGTGTTTTTTGTAAGGCAAGCTAGCGTTTGTTTCCCAGTCTTAAATGGAGTTGAATCACATGCTCTTTGTGGTCCTACGAGCAAGAGTTGTATTCTGGTAAGGAAAGTCACTATTGTGCTCCCTTTGCCATACACAGTGCAAAGAGCACTCGCGTCTTTTCCCAGCAAGTACAGTGTATTGGACTGAAGAGGATCTACTGTTCTTGTCAGGTTCCTAAGCAGAGTTGAACTATATATGGCCCGTATGTGTAGGAAGCTCAGTTATTATATTCTGAGCAAGCTCACTCTTCTTGCCCTATAGGAAACACAGTAGAGTAGAAGAGTGCTCTTTTCTCTAAAGCAGAGTGTATTTCTCGTACGGCGAGCTCGCGTTTGTTTCCCAGTCCTAAATGGAGTTGAGTCACAGGCAGTTTTTGGTCCTATGAGCAAGAGTTGTTTTCTGGTAAGAAGAGTCACTATTGCGCTCCAAATGCCATACACAGGACAAATAGCACTGGCGTCGGTTCCCAGCAAGTACCGTGTATTAGACTGAAGAGGAGCTACTGTTCTTGTCAGTTTCCTAAGTAGAGTTGAACTAAATATGGCCCGTGTGTAGGAAGCACAGTTCTTATGTTCTGAGCAAGCTCACTGTTCTGGCCCTATAGGAAACACAGTAGAGTAGAAGAGTGCTCTTTTCTCAAAAGCAGAGTGTGTCCTTGTAAGGCGAGCTAGCGTTTGTTTCCTAGTCCTAAATGGACTTGAATCACATGCAGTTTCTGCTCCTACGAACAAGAGTTGATTTCTGGTAAGGAAAGTCACTATTGCACTCCCATTGCTATACACAGGGCAAATAGCACTCGCGTCTTTTCCCAGCAAGTACAGTGTATAGGACTGAATAGGAGATACTGTTCTTGTCAGTTTCCTAAGCAGAGTTGATCTACATATGGTCCGTGTGTGTAGGAAGCAGAGTTCTTTTGTTCTGAGCAAGCTCACT
This sequence comes from Peromyscus eremicus, assembly GCF_949786415.1. Taxonomy (NCBI): domain Eukaryota; kingdom Metazoa; phylum Chordata; class Mammalia; order Rodentia; family Cricetidae; genus Peromyscus; species Peromyscus eremicus. The sequence goes on along the minus strand of NW_026736739.1, from coordinate 18,249 downwards.
GTTTTGACCACATAGGAAAAAAAGTAGAGTAGAAGACTGCTCTTTTCTCTAAAGCAGAGTGTGTTTCTTGTAAGGCGAGCTAGCGTTTGTTTCCCAGTCCTAAATGGAGTGGAATCACATGCAGTTTCTGGTCTTACGAACAAGAGTTGTTTTCTGGTAAGGAAAGTCACTATTGTGCTCCCATTGCCCTATCAAGGCAAATAGCACTCACGTCTTTTCCCAGCAAGTACAGTGTTTTGGAATGATTAGGAGCTACTGTTCTTGTCAGTTTCCTAAGCAGAGTTGAACTAGATATGGTCCGTGTGTCTAGGAAGCACAGTTCTTTTGTTCTGAGCAAGCTCACTGTGTGGACGCCATAGGAAACACAGTAGAGTAGAATAGTGCTCTTTTCTCTAAAGCAGAGTGTGTTTCTTGTAAGGCGAGCTAGCTTTTGTTTCCCAGTCCTAAATGGAGTGGAATCACATGCAGTTTCTGGTCCTAAGAGCAAGAGTTGTTTTCTGGTAAGGAAAGTCACTATAGTGCTCCCATTGCCATACACAGTGCAAATAGCACATGCGTCTGTTCCCAGCAAGTACAGTGTATTGGACTGAAGAGGAGCTACTGTTCTTGTCATTTCCTAAGCAGAGTTGAACTAGATATGATCCGTGTGTGTAGGAAGAACAGTTCTTTTGTTCTGGGCAAGCTCACAGTTTGGACCCCATAGGAAACACAGTAGAGTAGAAGAGTGCTCTTTTCTCTAAAGCAGAGTGTGTTTCTTGTAAGGAGAAACTAGCGTTGGTTTCCCAGTTTTAAATGGAGTTGAATCCCATGCAGTTTCTGGTACTACGATCAAGAGTTGTTTTCTGGTAAGAAGAGTCACTATTGCACTGCCATTGCCATAGACAGGACAAATAGCACTGGCGTCTGTTCGCAGCCAATACAGTGTATTGGACTGAAGAGGATCTACTGTTCTTGTCAGGTTCCTAAGCAGACTTGAAGTAGATATGGCCGTGTGTGTAGGAAGCACTGTTTTTTTGTTCTGAGCAAGCTCACTCTTCGGACCCCATAGGAAACACAGTAGAGTAGAAGAGTGCTCTTTTCTCAAAAGCAGAGTGTGTTTTTTGTAAGGCAAGCTAGCGTTTGTTTCCCAGTCTTAAATGGAGTTGAATCACATGCTCTTTGTGGTCCTACGAGCAAGAGTTGTATTCTGGTAAGGAAAGTCACTATTGTGCTCCCTTTGCCATACACAGTGCAAAGAGCACTCGCGTCTTTTCCAGCAAGTACAGTGTATTGGACTGAAGAGGATCTACTGTTCTTGTCAGTTCCTAAGCAGAGTTGAACTATATATGGCCCGTATGTGTAGGAAGCTCAGTTATTATATTCTGAGCAAGCTCACTCTTCTTGCCCTATAGGAAACACAGTAGAGTAGAAGAGTGCTCTTTTCTCTAAAGCAGAGTGTATTTCTCGTACGGCGAGCTCGCGTTTGTTTCCCAGTCCTAAATGGAGTTGAGTCACAGGCAGTTTTTGGTCCTATGAGCAAGAGTTGTTTTCTGGTAAGAAGAGTCACTATTGCGCTCCAAATGCCATACACAGGACAAATAGCACTGGCGTCGGTTCCCAGCAAGTACCGTGTATTAGACTGAAGAGGAGCTACTGTTCTTGTCAGTTTCCTAAGTAGAGTTGAACTAAATATGGCCCGTGTGTAGGAAGCACAGTTCTTATGTTCTGAGCAAGCTCACTGTTCTGGCCCTATAGGAAACACAGTAGAGTAGAAGAGTGCTCTTTTCTCAAAGCAGAGTGTGTTCCTTGTAAGGCGAGCTAGCGTTTGTTTCCTAGTCCTAAATGGACTTGAATCACATGCAGTTTCTGCTCCTACGAACAAGAGTTGATTTCTGGTAAGGAAAGTCACTATTGCACTCCCATTGCTATACACAGGGCAAATAGCACTCGCGTCTTTTCCCAGCAAGTACAGTGTATAGGACTGAATAGGAGATACTGTTCTTGTCAGTTTCCTAAGCAGAGTTGATCTACATATGGTCCGTGTGTGTAGGAAGCAGAGTTCTTTTGTTCTGAGCAAGCTCACTGTTTTGACCACATAGGAAAAAAAGTAGAGTAGAAGACTGCTCTTTTCTCTAAAGCAGAGTGTGTTTTCTTGTAAGGCGAGCTAGCGTTTGTTTCCCAGTCCTAAATGGAGTGGAATCACATGCAGTTTCTGGTCTTACGAACAAGAGTTGTTTTCTGGTAAGGAAAGTCACTATTGTGCTCCCATTGCCCTATCAAGGCAAATAGCACTCACGTCTTTTCCCAGCAAGTACAGTGTTTTGGAATGATTAGGAGCTACTGTTCTTGTCAGTTTCCTAAACAGAGTTGAACTAGATATGGTCCGTGTGTCTAGGAAGCACAGTTCTTTTGTTCTGAGCAAGCTCACTGTGTGGACGCCATAGGAAACACAGTAGAGTAGAATAGTGCTCTTTTCTCTAAAGCAGAGTGTGTTTCTTGTAAGGCGAGCTAGCTTTTGTTTCCCAGTCCTAAATGGAGTGGAATCACATGCAGTTTCTGGTCCTAAGAGCAAGAGTTGTTTTCTGGTAAGGAAAGTCACTATAGTGCTCCCATTGCCATACACAGTGCAAATAGCACATGCGTCTGTTCCCAGCAAGTACAGTGTATTGGACTGAAGAGAGCTACTGTTCTTGTCATTTTCCTAAGCAGAGTTGAACTAGATATGATCCGTGTGTGTAGGAAGAACAGTTCTTTTGTTCTGGGCAAGCTCACAGTTTGGACCCCATAGGAAACACAGTAGAGTAGAAGAGTGCTCTTTTCTCTAAAGCAGAGTGTGTTTCTTGTAAGGAGAACTAGCGTTGGTTTCCCAGTTTTAAATGGAGTTGAATCCCATGCAGTTTCTGGTACTACGATCAAGAGTTGCGATCAAGAGTTGTTTTCTGGTAAGAAGAGTCACTATTGCACTGCCATTGCCATAGACAGGACAAATAGCACTGGCGTCTGTTCGCAGCCAATACAGTGTATTGGACTGAAGAGGATCTACTGTTCTTGTCAGGTTCCTAAGCAGACTTGAAGTAGATATGGCCGTGTGTGTAGGAAGCACTGTTTTTTTGTTCTGAGCAAGCTCACTCTTCGGACCCCATAGGAAACACAGTAGAGTAGACGAGTGCTTTATTCTCTAAAGCAGAGTGTGTTTCTTGAAAGGCGAGCTAGCGTTTGTTTCCCAGTCCTAAATGGAGTTGAATCACATGCAGTTTCTGGTCCTATGAACAAGAGTTTTTTTCTGATAAGGAAAGTCACTATTGCGCTCCCATTGCCCTATCAAGGCAAATAGCACTCGCGTCTTTTCCCAGCAAGTACAGTGTATTGGAATGATTAGGAGCTACTGTTCTTGTCAGTTTCCTAAGCAGAGTTGAACTAGATATGGTCCGTGTGTGTAGGAAGCACAGTTCTTTTGTTCTGAGCAAGCTCACTGTGTGGACCCCATAGGAAACACAGTAGAGTAGAAGAGTGCTCTTTTCTCTAAAGCAGAGTGTGTTTCTTGTAAGGCGAGCTTGCGTTTGTTTCCCAGTCCTAAATGGAGTGGAATCACATGCAGCTTCTGGTCCTACGAGCAAGAGTTGTTTTCTGGTATGGAAAGTCACTATTGCGCTCCCATTGCCATACACAGTGCAAATAGCACATGCGTCTCATCCCAGCAAGTACAGTGTATTGGAGTGAAGAGGAGCTACTGTTCTTGTCATTTTCCTAAGCAGAGTTGAACTAGATATGGTCCGTGTGTTAAGGAAGAACAGTTCTTTTGTTCTGGGCAAGCTCACAGTTTGGACCCCATAGGAAACACAGTAGAGTAGAAGAGTGCTCTTTTCTCTAACGCAGAGTGTGTTTCCTGTAAGGAGAACTAGCGTTTGTTTCCCAGTTTTAAATGGAGTTGAATCCCATACAGTTTCTGGTACTACGATCAAGAGTTGTTTTCTGGTAAGAAGAGTCACTATTGCACTGCCATTGCCATAGACAGGACAAATAGCACTGGCGTCTGTTCGCAACAAATACAGTGTATTGGACTGAAGAGGATCTACTGTTCTTGTCAGGTTCCTAAGCAGACTTGAAGTAGATATGGCCGTGTGTGTAGGAAGCACAGTTTTTTTGTTCTGAGCAAGCTCACTGTTCGGACCCCATAGGAAACACAGTAGAGTAGAAGAGTGCTTTTTTCTCAAAAGCAGAGTGTGTTTCTTGTAAGGCGAGCTAGTGTTTGTTTCCCTTTCCTAAATGGAGTTGAATCACATGCAGTTTCTGGTCCTACGAGCAAGAGTTGTTTTCTGGTAAGGAAAGTCACTATTGTGTTCCCATTGCCATACACAGTGCAAATAGCCCTCCCGTCTGTTCCCAGCAAGTACAGTGTATTGGACTGAAGAGGCGCTACTGTTCTTGTCCGTTTCTTAAGCAGAGTTGAACTAGATATGGCCTGTGTGTTCAGGAAGCGCAGTTATTATGTTCTGATCAAGTTCACTGTTCTGGCCCTATAGGAAACACAGTAGAGTAGAAGAGTGCTCTTTTCTCAAAAGCAGAGTGTGTTTCTTGTAAGGCGAGCTCGCGTTTGTTTCCCAGTCCTAAATGGAGTTGATTCACATGCAGTTTTTGGTCCTACGAGCAAGAGTTGTTTTCTGGTTAGAGGAGTCACTATTGTGCTCCAACTGCCATACACAGTGCAAATAGCACTGGCGTCTGTTCCCAGCAAGTACAGTGTATTGGACTGAAAAGGATCTACTGTTCTTGTCAGTTTCCTAAGCAGAGTTGAACTAGATATGGCCCATGTGTGTAGGAAGCACAGTTCTTTTGTTCTGAGCAAGCTCACTGTTCGGACCCCATAGGAAACACAGTAGAGTAGAAGAGTGCTTTTTTCTCAAAAGCAGAGTGTGTTTCTTGTAAGGCGAGCTAGTGTTTGTTTCCCTTTCCTAAATGGAGTTGAATCACATGCAGTTTCTGGTCCTACGAGCAAGAGTTGTTTTCTGGTAAGGAAAGTCACTATTGTGTTCCCATTGCCATACACAGTGCAAATAGCCCTCCCGTCTGTTCCCAGCAAGTACAGTGTATTGGACTGAAGAGGCGCTACTGTTCTTGTCCGTTTCTTAAGCAGAGTTGAACTAGATATGGCCTGTGTGTTCAGGAAGCGCAGTTATTATGTTCTGATCAAGCTCACTGTTCTGGCCCTATAGGAAACACAGTAGAGTAGAAGAGTGCTCTTTTCTCAAAAGCAGAGTGTGTTTCTTGTAAGGCGAGCTTGCGTTTGTTTCCCAGTCCTAAATGGAGTTGATTCACATGCAGTTTTTGGTCCTACGAGCAAGAGTTGTTTTCTGGTTAGAGGAGTCACTATTGTGCTCCAACTGCCATACACAGTGCAAATAGCACTGACGTCTGTTCCCAGCAAGTACAGTGTATTGGACTGAAAAGGATCTACTGTTCTTGTCAGTTTCCTAAGCAGAGTTGAACTAGATATGGCCCATGTGTGTAGGAAGCACAGTTCTTTTGTTCTGAGCAAGCTCACTGTTCGGAACCCATAGGAAACACAGTAGAGTAGAAGAGTGCTCTTTTCTCAAAAGCAGAGTGTGTTTCATGTAAGGCGAGCTAGCGTTTGTTTCCCATTCCTAAATGGAGTTGAATCACATGGAGTTTTTTGTCCTACGAGCAAGAGTTGTTTTCTGGTAAGACGAGTCACTCTTGTGCTCCAATTGCCATACACAGTGCAAAGAGCACTCACGTCTGTTCTCAGCAAGTACAGTGTATCGGACTGAAGCGGAGCTACTGTTCTTGTCAGTTTCCTAAGCAGAGTTGAACTAGATATGGCCCGTGTGTGTAGGAAGCACAGTTATTATGTTCTGAGCAAGCTCACTGTTCTGGCCCTATAGGAAACACAGTAGAGTAGAAGAGTGCTCTTTTATCTAAAGCAGAGTGTGTTTCTTATAAGGCGAGCTCGCGTTTGTTTCCTAGTCCTAAATGGAGTTGAGTCACAGGCAGTTTTTGGTACTACGAGCAAGAGTTGTTTTCTGGTAAGAAGAGTCACTATTGCGCTCCAAATCCCATACACAGTACAAATAGCACTCGCGTCTGTCCCAGCAAGTACAGTGTATTGGACTAAATAGGAGCTACTGTTCTTGTCAGTTTCCTAAGCAGAGTTGAACTAGATATGGCCCGTGAGTAGGAAGCACAGTTCTTTTGTTCTGAGCAAGCTCACTGTTCTGGCCCTATAGGAAACACAGTAGAGTAGAGGAGTGCTCTTTTCTCTAAAGCAGAGTGTGTTTCTTGTAAGGCGAGCTAGCGTTTGTTTCCCAGTCCTAAATGGAGTTGAATCACATGCAGTTTCTGGTCCTACGAGCAAGAGTTGTTTTATGGTAAGAAGAGTCACTATTGCGCTGACCATTGCTTTACACAGGACAAATAGCACTAGAGTCTGTTCCCAGCAAGTACAGTGTATTGGACTGAAGAGGATCTACATTCTTGTCAGGTTCCTAAGCAGAATTGAAATAGATATGGCCGTGTGTGTGGGAAGCACTGTTCTTCTGTTCTGAGCAAGCTCACAGTTCGGACCCCATAGAAAACACAGTAGAGTAGAAGAGTGCTCTTTTCTCAAAAGCAAAGTGTGTTTCTTGTAAGGCGAGCTAGCGTTTCTTTCCCAGTCCTAAATGGAGTTGAATCACATGCAGTTTCTGGTCCTATGAGCAAGAGTTGTTTTCTGTAAGGAGAGTCACTATTGCGCTCCCTTTGCCATACACAGTGCAAATAGCACTCGCGTCATTTCCCAGCAAGAACAGTGTATCGGACTGAAGAGGAGCTACTGCTCTTGTCCGTTTCTTAAGCAGAGTTGAACTAGATATGGCTTGTGTGTTTAGGAAGCACAGTTATTACGTTCTGAGCAAGCTCACTGTTCTGGCCCTATAGGAAACACAGTAGAGTAGATGAGTGCTTTTTTCTCTAAAGCAGAGTGTGTTTCTTGTAAGGCGAGCTCGCGTTTGTTTCCCAGTCCTAAATGGAGTTGATTCACATGCAGTTTTTGGTCCTACGAGCAAGAGTTGTTTTCTGGTAAGAAGAGTCACTATTGTGCTCCAATTGCCATACACAGTGCAAATAGCACTCGCGTCTGTTCCCTGCAAGTACAGTTTATTGGACTGAATAGGAGCTACTGTTCTTGTCAGTTTCCTAAGCAGAGTTGAACTAGATATGGTCAATGTGTGTAGGAAGCACAGTTCTTTTGTTCTGAGCAAGCTCACTGTTTGGACCCCATAGGAAACACCATAGAGTAGAAGAGTACTCTTTTTTCAAAAGCAGAGTGTGTTTCTTGTAAGGCGAGCTAGCATTTCTTTCCCAGTCGTAAATGGAGTTGAATCACATGCAGTTTGTGGTCCTATGAGCAAGAGTTGTTTTCTGGCAAGGAAAGTAACTATTGCACTCCCTTTGCCTTAAACAGTGCAAATAGCACTCACGTCTGTTCCCAGCAAGTACAGTGTATTGGACTGAAGAGGATCTACTGTTCTTTTCAGGTTCCTAAGCAGAGTTGAACTAGATATGGCCCGTGTGTGTAGAAAGCACAGTTCTTATGTTCTGAGCAAGCTCACACTTCTGGCACTATAGGAAACAAAGTAGAGTAGAAGAGTGCTCTTTTCTCTAAAGCAGAGTGTATTTCTTGTAAGGCGAGCTGGCGTTTGTTTCCCAGTCCTATATGGAGTTGACTCACAGGCAGTTTTTGGTCCTACGAGAAAGAGTTGTTTTCTGGTAAGAAGAGTCACTATTGTGCTCCAATTGCAATACACAGTGCAAATAGCACTCGTGTCTGTTCCCAGCAAGTACAGTGTATTGGACTGAAGAGGATCTACTGTTCTTGTCAGGTTCCTAAGCAGACTTGAAGTAGATATGGCCGTGTGTGTAGGAAGCACAGTTTTTTTGTTCTGAGCAAGCTCACTGTTCGGACCCCATAGGAAACACAGTAGAGTAGAAGAGTGCTTTTTTCTCAAAAGCAGAGTGTGTTTCTTGTAAGGCGAGCTAGTGTTTGTTTCCAATTCCTAAATGGAGTTGAATCACATGCAGTTTCTGGTCCTACGAGCAAGAGTTGTTTTCTGGTAAGAAAAGTCACTATTGCGTTCCCATTGCCATACACAGTGCAAATAGCCCTCCCGTCTGTTCCCAGCAAGTACAGTGTATTGGACTGAAGATGAGCTACTCTTCTTCTCAGTTTCCTAAGCAGAGTTGAACTAGATATGGCACGTGTGTAGGAAGCACAGTTCTTTTTTCTGAGCAAGCTCACTGTTCTGGCCCTATAGGAAATACAGTAGAGTAGAAGAGTGCTCTTTTCTCAAAAGCAGAGTGTGTTTCTTTTAAAGCGAGCTAGAGTTTGTTTTCCAGTCCTAAATGGATTTGAGTCACATACAGTTTTTTGTCCTACGAGCAAGTGTTGTTTTCTGGTTAGAGGAGTCACTATTGTGCTCCAATTGCCATACACAGTGCAAAGATCACTGGCTTCTGTTCCCAGGAAGTATAGTGTATTGGACTGAAAAGGATCTACTGTTCTTGTCAGTTTCATAAGCAGAGTTGAACTAGATATGTCCCGTGTGTATGAAGCACAGTTCTTTTGTTCTGAGCAAGCTCACTGTTCGGACCCCATAGGAAACACTGTAGAGTAGAAGAGTGCTCTTTTCTCAAAAGCAAAGTGTGTTTCATGTAAGGCGAGCTAGCATTTGTTTCCTAGTCCTAAATGGAGTTGAATCACATGCTGTTTCTGTTCCTACGAACAAGAGTTGTTTTCTGGTAAGGAAAGTCACTATTGTCCTCCATTGCTCTACACAAGGCAAATAGCACTCGCTTCTTTTCCCAGCAAGTACACTGTATTGGACTGATTAGGAGCTACTGTTCTTGTCAGTTTCCTAAGAAGAGTTGTACTAGATATGGTCCGTGTGTGTAGGAAGCACAGTTCTTTTGTTCTGAGCGAGCTCACTGTTCCGGCCTTATAGGAAACACAGTAGAGTAGAAGAGTGCTCTTTTCTCTAAAGCAGAGTGTGTTTCTTGTAAGGCGAGCTAGCGTTTGTTTCCCAGTCCTAAATGGAGTGGAATCACATGCAGTTTCTGGTCCTACGAGCAAGAGTTGTTTTCTGGTAAGGAAAGTCACTATTGGGCTCCGATTGCCATACACAGTGCAAATAGCACATGCGTCTGTTCCCAGCAAGTACACTGTATTGGACTGAAGAGGAGCTACTATTCTTGTCAGTTTCCTAAGCAGAGTTGAACTAGATATGGTCCGTGTGTGTAGGAAGAACAGTTCTTTTGTTCTGGGCAAGCTCTCAGTTTGGACCCCATAGGAAACACAGTAGAGTAGAAGAGTGCTCTTTTCTCTAAAGCAGAGTGTGTTTCTTGTAAGGCGAGCTAGCATTTGTTTCCCAGTTTTAAATGGAGTTGAATCCCATGCAGTTTCTGGTACTACTAGCAAGAGTTGTTTTCTGGTAAGAAGAGTCACTATTGCACTGCCATTGCCATAGACAGGACAAATAGCACTGGCGTCTGTTCGCAGCAAGTACAGTGTATTGGACTGAAGAGGATCTACTGCTCTGGTCAGGTTCCTAAGCAGAATTGAACTAGATATGGCCGTGTGTGTGGGAAGCACACTTCTTTTGTTCTGAGCAAGCTCACTGTTCGGACCCCATAGAAAACACAGTAGAGTAGAAGAGTGCTCTTTTCTCAAAAGCAGAGTGTGTTTTTGTAAGGCAAGCTATCGTTTGTTTCCCAGTCCTAAATGGAGTTGAATCACATGCAATTTCTGGTCCTACGAGCAAGAGTTGTTTTCTGGTAAGGAAAGTCACTATTGCGCTCCCTTTGCCATACACAGTGCAAATAGCACTCGCGTCTTTAACCAGCAAGTTCAGTGTATCGGACTGAAGAGGAGCTACTATTCTTGTCGGTTTCTTAAGGAGAGTTGAACTAGATATGGCCTGTGTGTTTAGGAAGCGCAGTTATTATATTCTGAGCAAGCTCACTGTTCTGGCCCTATAGGAAACACAGTAGAGTAGAAGAGTACTCTTTTCTCTAAAGCAGAGTGTGTTTCTTGTAAGGCGAGCTCGCGTTTGTTTCCCTGTCCTAAATGGAGTTGATTCACATGCAGTTTTTGGTCCTACGAGCAAGAGTTGTTTTCTGGTAAGAAGAGTCACTGTTGTGCTCCAATTGCCATACACAGTGCAAATAGCACTCGCGTCTGTTCCCAGCAAGTACAGTTTATTGGACTGAATAGGAGCTATTGTTCTTGTCAGTTTCCTAAGCAGAGTTGAACTAGATATGGTACATGTGTGTAGGAAGCACAGTTCTTTTGTTCTGAGCAAGCTCACTGTTTGGACCCGATAGGAAACACCGTAGAGTAGAAGAGTGCTCTTTTCTCAAAAGCAGAGTGTGTTTCTTGTAAGGCGAGCTAGCGTTTGTATCACAGTCCTAAATGGAGTTGAATCACATGCAGTTTCTGTTCCTATGAGCATGAGTTGTTTTATGGTAAGAATAGTCACTATTGCACTTCCATTGCCATACACAGGACCAATAGCACATGCGTCTGTTCCCAGCAAGTACAGTGTATTGGACTGAATAGGATCTACTGTTCTTGTCAGGTTCCTAAGCAGAATTGAACTAGATATGGCCGTGTGTGTAGGAAGCACAGTTCTTTTTTTCTGAGCAAGCTCACTCTTCGGACCCCATAGGAAACACAGTAGAGGAGAAGAGTGCTCTTTTCTCAAAAGCAGAGTGTTTTTTTTGTAAGGCAAGCTAGCGTTTGTTTCCCAGTCCTAAATGGAGTTGAATCACATGCAGTTTCAGGTCCTACGAGCAAGAGATGTTTTCTGGTAAGGAAAGTCACTATTGCGCTCTTATTGCCATACACAGTGCAAATAGCACTCGCGTCTGTTCCCAGGAATTACAGTGTATCGGACTGAAGAGGAGCTACTGTTCTTGTCAGTTTCCTAAGCAGAGTTGAACTAGGTATGGTCCATGTGTGTAGGAAGCACAGTTCTTTTGTCCTGATCAAGCTCACTGTTCGGACCCCATAGGAAACACAGTAGAATAGAAGAGTGCTCTTTTCTCAAAAGCAGAGTGTGTTTCTGTAAGGCGAGCTAGCGTTTGTTTCCCAGTCCTAAATGGAGTTGAATCACATGCAGTTTCTGCTCCTACGAGCAAGAGTTGTTTTCTGGTAAGGAAAGTCACTATTGTGCTCCCATTGTCATACACAGTGCAAATTGCACTTCCGTCTGTTGCCAGAAATTACAGTGTATTGGACTGAAGAGGAGCTACTGTTCTTGTCAGTTTCCTAAGCAGAGTTGAACTAGATATGGCCCTTGTGTCTAGGAAGCACAGTTCATTTGATCTGAGCAAGCTCACTGTTCTGGCCCTATAGGAAACACAGTAGAGTAGAAGAGTGCTCTTTTCGCAAAAGCAGAGTGTGTTTTTGTAAGGCGAGCTAGCATTTGTTTCCCAGTCCTAAATGGCGTTGAATCACATGCAGTTTGTGGTCCTACGAGCAAGAATTGTTTTCTGGTAAGGAAAGTCACTATTGCGTTCTCATTGCCATACACAGTGCAAATAGCACTCGCGTCTGTTCCCAGCAAGTACAGTGTATTGGACAGAAGAGGAGCTACTGTTCTTGTCAGTTTCCTAAGCAGAGTTGAACTAGATATGTCCCGTGTGTCTAGGAAGCACAGTTATTATGTTCTGAGCAAGCTCAATGTTCTGGCCCTATAGGAAACACAGTAGAGTAGAAGAGTGCTCTTTTCTCTAAAGCAGAGTGTGTTTCTTGTAAGGCGAGCTCACGTTTGTTTCCCAGTCCTAAATGGAGTTGAGTCACAGGCAGTTTTTGGTACTACCAGCCAGAGTTGTTTTCTGGTAAGAAGAGTCACTATTGTGCTCCAAATGCAATACACAGTGCAAATAGCACTCGCGTCTGTTCCCAGCAAGTACAGTGTATTGGATTGTATAGGAGCTACTGTTCTTGTCAGTTTTCTAAGCAGAGTTGAACTAGATGGCCCGTGTGTAGGAAGCACAGTTTTTTTGTTCTGAGCAAGCTCACTGTTCTGGCCCTCTAGGAAACACAGTAGAGTAGAAGAGTGCTCTTTTCTCAAAAGCAGAGTGTGTTTCTTGTAAGGCGAGCTAGCGTTTGTTTCCCAGTGCTAAATGGAGTTGAATCACATGCAGTTTCTGGTCCTACGAGCAAGAGTTGTTTTATGGTAAAAAGAGTCACTATTGCGCTGCCATTGCCATACACAGGACAAATAGCACTGGCGTCTGTTCCCAGAAAGTACAGTGTATTGGACTGAAGAGGATCTACTGTTCTTGTGAGGTTCCTAAGCAGAATTGAAATAGATATGGCCGTGTGTGTAGGAAGCACAGTTCTTTTGTTCTGAGCAAGCTCACTGTTCGGACCCCATAGGAAACACAGTAGAGTAGAAGAGTGCTCTTTTCTCAAAAGCAGAGTGTATTTCTTGTAAGGCGAGCTACCGTTTGTTTCCCATTCCTAAATGGAGTTGAATCACATGCAGTTTCTGGTCCTATGAGCAAGAGTTGTTTTCTGTTAAGGAAAGTCACTATTGTGCTCCCATTGCCATACACAGTGCAAATAGCACTCACTTCTGTTCCCAGCAAGTACAGTGTATTGGACTGAAGAGGAGCTACTGCTCTTGTCAACTTCCTAAGCAGAGTTGAACTAGATATGGTCCGTTTTTGTAGGAAGCACAGTTCTTTTGTTCTGAGCAAGCTCACTGTTCGGACCCCATAGGAAACACAGTAGAGTAGAAGAGTGCTCCTTTCTCAAAAGCAGAGTGTGTTTGTTGTAAGGCGAGATAGCGTTTGTTTCCCAGTCCTAAATGGAGTTGAATCACATGCAGTTTCTGGTCCTAAGAGCAAGAGTTGTTTTCTGGTAAGGAAAGTCACTATTGTGCTCCCATTGCCATACACAGTGCAAATAGCACTCGCGTCTGTTCCCAGCAAGTACAGTGTATTGGAGTGAAAAGGAGCTACTGTTCTTGTCAGTTTCCTAAGCAGAGTTGAACTAGATATGGCCCGTGTGTCTAGGAAGCACAGTTATTATGTTCTGAGCAAGCTCACTGTTCTGGCCCTATAGGAAACACAGTAGAGTAGAAGAATGCTCTTTTCTCTAAAGCAGAGCGTGTTTCATGTAATGCGAGCTAGCGTTTGTTTCCCAGTTATAAATAGTGTTGAATCACATGCAGTTTCTGGTCTTATGAGCAAGAGTTGTTTTCTGGTAAGGAAAGTCACTATATCGCTCCCATTGCCATACACAGTGCAAATAGCACTCCCGTCTGTTCCCAGCAAGTACAGTGTATTGGACTGAAGAGGAGCTACTATTCTTCTCAGTTTTCTAAGCAGAGTTGAACTAGATATGGCCCGTGTGTCTAGGAAGCACAGTTCATTTGTTCTGAGCAACCGCACTGTTCTGGCCCTATAGGAAACACAGTAGAGTAGAAGAGTGCTCTTTTCTCAAAAGCAGAGTGTGTTTCTTGTAAGGCGAGCTAGAGTTTGTTTCCCAGTCCTAAATGGAGTTGAGTCACATGCAGTTTTTTGTCTTACTAGGAAGAGTTGTTTTCTGGTAAGACAAGTCACTATTGTGCTCCAATTGCCATACACAGTGCAAATAGCACTCGAGTCTGTTCTCAGCAAGTACAGTGTATCGGACTGAAGAGGAGCTACTGTTCTTGTCAGTTTCCTAAGCAGAGTTGAAGTAGATATGGCCCGTGTGTGTAGGAAGCACAGTTATTATGTTCTGAGCAAGCTCACTGTTCTGGCCCAATAGGAAACACTGTAGAGTAGAAGAGTGCTCTTTTCTCTAAAGCAGAGTGTGTTTCTTGTAAGGCGTGCTCGCGTTTGTTTCCCAGTCATAAATGGAGTTGAATCACATGCAGTTTTTGGTCCTACGAGAAAGAGTTGTTTTCTGGTAAGAAGAGTCACTATTGTGCTCCAAATGCCATACACAGTGCAAATAGCACTCGCGTCTGTTCCCAGCAAGTACAGTTTATTGGACTGAATAGGAGCTATTGTTCTTGACAGTTTCCTAAGCAGAGTTTAACTAGATATGGTCCATGTGTGTAGGAAGCACAGTTCTTTTGTTCTGAGAAAGCTCACTGTTTGGACCCCATAGGAAACACAGTAGAGGAGAAGAGTGCTCTTTTCTCAAAAGGAGAGTGTGTTTCTTGTAAGGCGAGCTAGCGTTTGTTTCCTAGTCCTAAATGGCGTTGAATCACATGCACTTTGTGGCCCTACGAGCAAGAGTTGTTTTCTGGTAAGGAAAGTCACTATTGTGGTCTCATTGCCATACACAGTGCAAATAGCACTCGCGTCTGTTCCCAGCAAGTACAGTGTATTGGACAGAAGAGGAGCTACTGTTCTTGTCAGTTTCCTAAGCAGAGTTGAACTACATATGGTCCTTGTGTGTAGGACGCACAGTTCTTTTGTTCTTAGCAAGCTCACCGTTTGGACCCCATAGGAAACAAAGTAGAGTAGAAGAGTGCTCTTTTCTCAAAAGCAGATTGTGTTTTTGTAAGGCGAGCTAGCATTTGTTTCCCAGTCCTAAATGGCGTTGAATCACATGCAGTTTGTGGTCCTACGAGCAAGATTTGTTTTCTGGTAAGGAAAGTCACTATTGCGTTCTCATTGCCATACACAGTGCAAATAGCACTCGCGTCTGTTCCCAGCAAGTACAGTGTATTGGACTGAAGAGCAGCTACTGTTCTTGTCAGTTTCCTAAGCAGAGTTGAACTACATATGGTCCGTGTGTGTAGGAAGCACAGTTCTTTTGTTCTGAGCAAGCTCACTGTTTGGACCCAATAGGAAACACAGTAGAGTAGAAGAGTGCTCTTTTCTCAAAAGCAGAGTGTATTTCTTGTAAGGAGAGCGACCGTTTGTTTCCTAGTCCTAAATGGAGTTGAATCACATGCAGTTTCTGGTCCTACGAGCAAGAGTTTTTTTCTGGTAAGAAGAGTCACTATTGCGCTTCCATTGCCATACACAGTACAAATAGCACTCGCGTCTGTTCCCAGGTATTACAGTGTATCGGACTGAAGAGCAGCTACTGTTCTTGTCAGTTTCCTAAGCAGAGTTGAACTAGATATGGCCCGTGTGTAGGAAGCACAGTTCTTATGTTCTGAGAAAGCTCACTCTTCTGGCCCTCTAGGAAACACAGTAGAGTAGATGAGTGCTCTTTTATCTAAAGCAGAGTGTGTTTCTTGTAAGGCGAGCTAGCGTTTGTTTCCTAGTCCTAAATGGAGTTGAATCACATGCAGATTTTGTCCTACGAGGAAGAGTTGTTTTCTGGTAAGACAAGTCACTATTGTGCTCCAATTGCCATACACAGTGCAAATAGCACTCGCGGCTGTTCCCAGCAAGTACAGTGTATTGGAGTGAAGAGGAGCTACTGTTCTTGTCAGTTTCCTAAGCAGAGTTGAACTAGATATGGCCCGTGTGTCTAGGAAGCACAGTTATTATGTTCTGAGCAAGCTCACTGTTCTGACCCTATAGGAAACACAGTAGAGTAGAAGAGTGCTCATTTCTTTAAAGCAGAGTGTGTTTCTTGTAAGGAGAACTCGCGTTTGTTTCCCAGTCCTAAATGGAGTTGAGTCACAGGCAGTTTTTGGTACTACGAGCAAGAGTTGTTTTCTGGTAAGAGGAGTCACTATTATGCTCCAAATGCCATACACAGTGCAAATAGCACTCGCGTCTGTTCCCAGCAAGTACAGTGTATTGGACTGAATAGGAGCTACTGTTCTTGTCAGTTTCCTAAGCAGAGTTGAACTAGATATGGCTCGTGTGTATGAAGCACATTTCTTTTGTTCTGAGCAAGCTCACTGTTCTGGCCCTATAGGAAACACAGTAGAGTAGAAGAGTGCTCTTTTCTCTAAAGCAGAGTGTGTTTCTTGTAAGGCAAGCTAGCGTTTGTTTCCCAGTCCTAAATGGAGTTGAATCACACGCAGTTTCTGGTCCTAGGAGCAAGAGTTGTTTTATGGTAAGAAGAGTCACTATTGCGCTGCCATTGCCATACACAGGACAAATACCACTGGCGTCTGTTCCCAGCAAGTACAGTGTATTGGACTGAAGAGGATCTACTGTTCTTGTCAGGATTTTAAGCAGAATTGAAATAGATATGGCCGTGTGTGTAGGAAGCACAGTTCTTTTGTTCTGAGCAACCTCACTGTTCGGACCCCATATGAAACACAGTAGAGTAGAAGAGTGCTCTTTTCTCAAAAGCAGAGTGTGTTTCTTGTAAGGCGAGCTACCGTTTGTTTCCCATTCCTAAATGGAGTTGAATCACATGCAGTTTCTGGTCCTACGAGCAAGAGTTGTTTTCTGGTAAGGAAAGTCACTATAGCGCTCCCATTGCCATACACAGTGCAAATAGCACTCATGTCTGTTCCCAGCAAGTACAGTGTATCGGACTGAAGAGGAGCTACTGTTCTTGTCAGTTTCCTAAGCAGAGTTTAACTAGATATGTTCCGTGTGTGTAGGAAGCACAGTTCTTTTGTTCTGAGCAAGCTCACTGTTTGGACCCCATATTAAACACAGTAGAGTAGAAGAGTGCTCTTTTCTCTAAAGCAGAGTGTGTTTCTTTTAAGGCGAGCTAGCGTTTGTTTCCCAGTCCTAAATGGAGTGGAATCACATGCAGTTTCTGGTCCTACGAGCAAGAGTTGTTTTCTGGTAAGAAGAGTCACTATTGCGCTGCCATTGCCATACACAGGACCAATAGGACATGCGTCTGTTCCCAGCAAGTACAGTGTATTGGACTTAATAGGATCTACTGTTCTTGTCAGGTTCCTAAGCAGAATTGAACTAGATATGGACGGGTGTGTAGGAAGCACAGTTCTTTTGTTCTGAGAAAGCTCACTGTTCGGACCCCATAGGAAACACAGTAGAGTAGAAGAGTGCTCTTTTCTCAAAAGCAGAGTGTGTTTCTTGTAAGGCAAGCTACCCTTTGTTTCCCATTCCTAAATGGAGTTGAATCACATTCAGTTTCTGGTCCTACGAGCAAGAGTTGTTTTCTGGTAAGGAAAGTCACTATTGCGCTCCCATTGCCATACACAGTACAAATAGCACTCGCGTCTGTTCCCAGGAATTGCAGTGTATCGGACTGAAGAGGAGCTACTGTTCTTGTCAGTTTCCTAAGCAGAGTTGAACTAGATATGGCCCGTGTGTGTAGGAAGCACAGTTCTTATGATCTGAGCAAGCTCACTGTTCTGGCCCTATAGGAAACACAGTAGAGTAGATGAGTACTCTTTTATCTAAAGCAGATTGTGTTTCTTGTAAGGCGAGATAGCGTTTGTTTCCTAGTCCTAAATGGAGTTGAATCCCATGCAGTTTCTGGTCCTACGAACAAGAGTTGTTTTCTGGTAAGGAAAGTCACATTGTGCTCCCATTGCCATACACAGTGCAAATAGCACTCGCGTTTGTTCCGAGCAATTACAGTGTATTGCACTGAATAGGTTCTACTGTTCTTGTCAGGTTCCTATGCAGAGTTGAACTAGATATTATCCCTGTGTGTAGGAAGCACAGTTCTTTTGTTCTGAGCAAGCTCACCGTTCGGACCCCATAGGAAACACAGTAGAATAGAAGAGTGCTCTTTTCTCAAAAGCAGAGTGTGTTTCTTGTAAGGCGAGCTAGCGTTTGTTTCCCAGTCCGAAATGGAGTGGAATCACATGCAGTTTCTGGTCCTACGAGCAAGAGTTGTTTTCTGGTAAGGAAAGTCACTGTTGCGCTCCCATTGCCATACACAGTGCAAATAGCACTCCCGTCTGTTCCCAGCAATTACAGTGTATTGGACTGAATAGGAGCTACTGTTCTTCTCAGTTTCCTAAGCAGAGTTGAACTAGATATGGCCCGTGTGTCTAGGAAGCACAGTTCATTTGATCTGAGCAAGCTCACTGTTCTGGCCCTATAGGAAACACAGTAGAGTAGAAGAGTGCTCTTTTCGCAAAAGCAGATTGTGTTTTTGTAAGGCGAGCTAGCATTTGTTTCCCAGTCCTAAATGGCGTTGAATCACATGCAGTTTGTGGTCCTACAAGCAAGAGTTGTTTTCTGGTAAGGAAAGTCACTATTGCGTTCTCATTGCCATACACAGTGCAAATAGCACTCGCGTCTGTTCCCAGCAAGTACAGTGTATTGGACTGAAGAGGAGCTACTGTTCTTGTCAGTTTCCTAAGCAGAGTTGAACTACATATGGTCCGTGTGTGTAGGAAGCACAGTTCTTTTGTTCTGAGCAAG
>NW_026736738.1:0-60341 GCF_949786415.1 Peromyscus eremicus | reverse complement strand
ACTCGACTCCATTTAAGACTGGGAAACAAACGCGAGCTCACCTTACAAGAAAAACACTCTGCTTTAGAAAAAAGAGCACTCTTCTTCTCTACTGTGTTTCCTATGGGGTCCAAACAGTGAGCTTGCTCAGAACAAAAGAACTGTGCTTCCTACACACACGGGCCATATCTAGTTCAACTCTTCTTAGGAAACTGACAAGAACAGTAGCTCCTATTCAGTCCAATACACTGTACTTGCTGGGAACAGACGCATGTGCTATTTGCACTGTGTATGGCAATGGGAGCACAATAGTGACTTTCCTTACCAGAAAACAACTCTTGCTCGTAGGACCACAAACTGCATGTGATTCAACTCCATTTAGGACTGGGAAACAAATGCTAGCTCGCCTTACATGAAACACACTCTGCTTTTGAGAAAAGAGCTCTCTTCTACTCTACTGTGTTTCCTATGGGGTCTAAACAGTGAGCTTGCTCAGAACAAAAGAACTGTGCTTCCTACACACACGGGCCATATCTAGTTCAACTCTGCTTAGGAAACTGACAAGAACAGTAGCTCCTCTTCAGTCCAATACACTGTACTTGCTCGGAACAGACGCGAGTGCTATTGGCACTGTGTATGGCAATTGGAACACAATAGTGACTCCTCTTACCAGATTACAACTCTTGCTCGTAGGACAAAAAACTGCATGTGTCTCAACTCCATTTAGGACTGAGAAACAAACGCTAGCTCGCCTTCCAAAAACACACTCTGCTTTTGAGAAAAGAGCACTCTTCTACTCTACTTTGTTTCCTATGTGTTCCGAACAGTGAGCTTGCTCAGAACAAAAAAAATGTGCTTCCTACACACACGGCCATATCTAGTTCAAGTCTGCTTAGGAAACTGAAAAGAACAGTAGCTCCTATTCAGTCTGATACACTGTACTTGCTGGGAACAGAAGCGAGTGCTATTTGCACTGTATATGGCATTTGGAGCGCAACAGTGACTCTTCTTACCAGAAAACAACTCTTGCTCGTAGTACAAAAAACTGCATGTGACTCAACTCCATTTAGGACTGGGAAACCAACACGAGCTCGCCTTCCAAAAACACACTCTGCTTTTGAGAAAAGAGCACTCTTCTACTCTACTGTGTTTCCTATGTGTTACGAACAGTGAGCTTGCTCAGGACAAAAAAACTGTGCTTCCTACACACACGGCCATATCTAGATCAAGTCTCCTTAAGAAACTGACAAGAACAGTAGCTCCTGTTCAGTCCGATACACTGTACTTGCTGGGAACAGACGTGAGTGCTATTTGCACTGTATATGGCATTTGGAGCGCAACAGTCACTCTTCTTACCAGAAAACAACTCTTGCTTGTAGGACCAAAATCTGCATGAGACTCAACTCCATTTAGGACTGGGAAACAAACGCGAGCTCGCCTTACAAGAAACACACTCTGCTTTTAAGAAAAGTGCACTCTTCTACTCTACTGTGTTTCCTATAGGCCAGAACAGTGAGCTTGCTCAGAACATAAGAACTGTGCTTCCTACACACACCGGCCATATCAAGTTCAACTCTGCTTAGGAAACTGACAAGAACAGTAGCTCCTCTTCAGTCTGATACACTGTACTTGCTGGGAACAGACGCATGTGCTATTTGCACTGTGTATGGCAATGGGAGCGCAATAGTGACTTTCCTTACCAGAAAACAACTCTTGCTTATAGGACAAGAAACTGCATGTGATTCCACTCCATTTAGGACTGGGAAACAAATACTAGCTCGCCTTACAAGAAACACACTCTGCTTCAGAGAAAAGAGCACTCTTCTACTCTACTGTGTTTCCTATGGGGTCCAAACAGTGAGCTTGCTCAGAACAAAAGAACTGTGCTTCCTACACACACGGGCCATATCTAGTTCAACTCTGCTTAGAAAACTGACAAGAACAATAGCTCCTCTTCAGTCCAATACACTGTACTTGCTGGGAACCGACGCCAAAGCTATTTGCACTGTGTATGACATTGTGAGCGCAATAGTGATTCTTCTTGCCAGAAAACAACTCTTGCTAGTAGGACCAGAAACTGCATGGGATTCAACTCCATTTAGGACTGGGAAACAAACGCTAGCTCGCCTACAAGAAACACACTCTGCTTTTGAGAAAAGAGCACTCATTTTCTCTACTGGGTTTCCTATGGGGTCCGAACAGTAAGCTTGCTCAGAACAAAAGACCTGTGCTTTCTACACACACGGGCCATATCTAGTTAAACTCTGCTTTGGAAACTGACAAGAACAGTAGCTCCTCTTCAGTCCAATACACTGTAATTGCTGGGAACAGAAGCAAGTGCTATTTGAACTGTGTATGTCAATGAGATCGCAATAGTGACTTTCCCTACCAGAAAACATCTCTTGCTTGTAGGACCAGAAACTGCATGTGATTCAACTCCATTTAGGTCTGGGAAACAAACGCTAGCTCGCCTTACAAGAAACACACTCTGCTTTTGAGAAAAGAGCACTCTTCTACTCTACTGTGTTTCCTATAGGGCCAGAACAGTGAGATTGCACAGAACAAAAGAAGTGTGCTTCCTACACACGGCCATATCTAGTTCAATTCAGCTTAGCAAACTGACAAGAACAGTATACCCTCCAGTCAAATACACTGCACATGCTAGGAACAGGCACCAGTGCTATTTGTCCTGTGTATGACAATGGGAGCGCAATAGTGACTCTTCTTACCAGAAAACAACTCTTGCTCGTAGGACCAGAAACTGCAAGTGACTCAACTCCATTTAGGACTGGGAAAAAAACGCTAGCTCGCCTTACAAGAAACACACTCTGCTTTTGAGAAAAGAACACTCTTCTACTCTACTGTGTTTCCTATAGGGCCAGAACAGTGAGCTTGCTCAGAACAAAAGAACTGTGCTTCCTACACACACGGCCATATCTAGTTCAACTCTGCTGAGGAAACTGACAAGAACAGTAGCTCCTAATCAGTCCAATACACTGTACTTCAAGGGAACAGACGCGAGTACTATTTGCACTGTGTATGGCATTTGGAGCGCAATAGTGACTCTTCTTACCAGAAAACAACTCTTGCTCGTAGGACCAAAAACTGCATGTGACTCGACTCCATTTAAGACTGGGAAACAAACGCGAGCTCACCTTACAAGAAAAACACTCTGCTTTAGAAAAAAGAGCACTCTTCTTCTCTACTGTGTTTCCTATGGGGTCCAAACAGTGAGCTTGCTCAGAACAAAAGAACTGTGCTTCCTACACACACGGGCCATATCTAGTTCAACTCTTCTTAGGAAACTGACAAGAACAGTAGCTCCTATTCAGTCCAATACACTGTACTTGCTGGGAACAGACGCATGTGCTATTTGCACTGTGTATGGCAATGGGAGCGCAATAGTGACTTTCCTTACCAGAAAACAACTCTTGCTTATAGGACCAGAAACTGCATGTGATTCCACTCCATTTAGGACTGGGAAACAAATACTAGCTCGCCTTACAAGAAACACACTCTGCTTCAGAGAAAAGAGCACTCTTCTACTCTACTGTGTTTCCTATGGGGTCCAAACAGTGAGCTTGCTCAGAACAAAAGAACTTTGCTTCCTACACACACGGGCCATATCTAGTTCAACTCTGCTTAGAAAACTGACAAGAACAATAGCTCCTCTTCAGTCCAATACACTGTACTTGCTGGGAACAGACGTGAGTGCTATTTGCACTGTATATGGCATTTGGAGCGCAATAGTGACTCTTCTTACCAGAAAACAACTCTTGCTCGTAGGACCAGAAACTGCAAGTGACTCAACTCCATTTAGGACTGGGAAACAAACGCTAGCTCGCCTTACAAGAAACACACTCTGCTTTTGAGAAAAGAGCACTCTTCTACTCTACTGTGTTTCCTATAGGGCCAGAACAGTGAGATTGCACAGAACAAAAGAAGTGTGCTTCCTACACACGGCCATATCTAGTTCAATTCAGCTTAGGAAACTGACAAGAACAGTATACCCTCCAGTCAAATACACTGCACATGCTAGGAACAGGCACCAGTGCTATTTGTCCTGTGTATGACAATGGGAGCGCAATAGTGACTCTTCTTACCAGAAAACAACTCTTGCTGGTAGTACCAGAAACTGCAAGTGACTCAACTCCATTTAGGACTGGGAAAAAAACGCTAGCTCGCCTTACAAGAAACACACTCTGCTTTTGAGAAAAGAGCACTCTTCTACTCTACTGTGTTTCCTATAGGGCCAGAACAGTGAACTTGCTCAGAAAAAAAGAACTGTGCTTGCTACACACACGAACATATCTAGTTCAATTCTGCTTAGGAACCTGACAAGAACAGTAGATTCTCTTCAGTCCAATACACTGTACATGCTGGGAACCGAAGACAATGCTATTTGCACTGTGTATGACATTGTGAGCGCAATAGTGATTCTTCTTACCAGAAAACAACTCTTGCTCGTAGGACCAGAAACTCCATGGGATTCAACTCCATTTAGGACTGGGAAACAAATGCTAGCTCGCCTTACATGAAACACACTCTGCTTTTGAGAAAAGAGTACACTTCTACTCTACTGTGCTTCCTATGGGGTCTGAACAGTGAGCTTGCTCAGAACAAAAGAACTGTGCTTCCTACACCCACGGGCCATATCTAGTTCAACTCTGCTTAGGAAACTGAGAAGAACAGTAGCTCCTCTTCTTTCCAATACACTGTAATTGCTGGGAACAGATGGGAGGTCTATTTGCACTGTGTATGGCAATGGGAGCACAATAGTGACTTTCCTTACCAGAAAACAACTCTTGCTCGTAGGAACACAAACTGCATGTGATTCCACTCCATTTAGGAATGGGAAACAAACGCTAGCTCGCCTTAAAAGAAACACACTTTGCTTTTGAGAAAAGAGCACTCTTCTACTCTACTGTGTTTCCTATGGGGTCCGAACAGTGAGCTTGCTCAGAACAAAAAAACTGTGCTTCCTACACACACGGCCATATCTAGTTCAAGTCTGCTTAGGAACCTGACAAGAACAATAGATCCTCTTCAGCCCAATATACTGTACTTGCTGCGAACAGACGCCAGTGCTATTTGTCCTGTGTATGGCAATGGCAGCGCAATAGTGACTCTTTTTACCAGAAAACATCTCTTGCTCGTAGTACCAGAAACTGCAAGGGATTCAACTTTATTTAGGACTGCGAAACAAACGCTAGCTTGCCTTGCAAGTAACACACTCTGCTTTAGAGAAAAGAGCACTCTTCTGCTCTACTGTGTTTCCTATCGGGTCCAAACAGTGAGCTTGCAAAGAACAAATGAACTGTGCTTCCTACAAACACGGATCATATCTAGTTCAACTCTGCTTAGGAAACTGACAAGAACAGTAGCACCTATCTAGTCCAATACACTGTACTTGCTGGGAACAGACATGAGTGCTATTTGCACTGTGTATGGCAATGGGCGCGCAATGCAACTTTCCTTACCAGAAAAGAACTTTTGTTCGTAGGACCTGAAACTGCATGTGATTCAACTCCATTTAGGACTAGGAAACAAACGCTAGCTTGCCTTACAAGAAACACACTCTGCTTTTGAGAAAAGAGCACTCTTCTACTCTACTGTGTTTCCTATAGGGCCAGAACAGTGAGCTTGCTCAGAACATAAGAACTGTGCTCCCTACACACACGGGCCATATCTACTTCAACTCTGCTTAGGAAACTGACAAGAAAAGTAGCTCCTCTTCAGTCCGATACACTGCACTTGCTGGGAACAGACGCGAGTGCTATTTGCACTGTGTATGGCAATGGGAGCACAATAGTGACTTTCCTTACCAGAAAACAACTCTTGCTCATAGGACCAGAAACTGCGTGAGATTCAACTCCATTTAGGACTGGGAAACAAACGCTAGATCGCCTTACAAGAAACACACTCTGCTTTTGAGAAAAGAGCACTCTTTTACTCTACTGTGTTTCCTATAGGGTCCGAACAGTGAGCTTGCTCAGAACAAAAGAACTGTGCTTCCTACACACACGGGACATATGTAGTTCAACTCTGCTTAGGAAACTGAAAAGAACAGTAGCTCCTCTTCTTTCCAATAAACTGTAATTGATGGGAACAGATGGGAGGTCTATTTGCACTGTGTATGGCAATGGGAGCACAATAGTGACTTTCCTTACCAGAAAACAACTCTTGCTCGTAGGAACACAAACTGCATGTTATTCCACTCCATTTAGGAATGGGAAACAAACGCTAGCTCGCCTTAAAAGAAACACACTCTGCTTTTGAGAAAAGAGCACTCTTCTACTCTACTGTGTTTCCTATGGGGTCCGAACAGTGAGCTTGCTCAGAACAAAAAAACTGTGCTTCCTACACACACGGCCATATCTAGTTCAAGTCTGCTTAGGAACCTGACAAGAACAATGGATCCTCTACAGCCCAATATACTGTACTTGCTGCGAACAGACGCCAGTGCTATTTGTCCTGTGTATGGCAATGGCAGCGCAATAGTGACTCTTTTTACCAGAAAACAACTCTTCCTCGTAGTACCAGAAACTGCATGGGATTCAACTTTATTTAGGACTGCGAAACAAACGCTAGCTTGCCTTACAAGTAACACACTCTGCTTTAGAGAAAAGAGCACTCTTCTGCTCTACTGTGTTTCCTATCGGGTCCAAACAGTGAGCTTGCAAAGAACATATGAACTGTGCTTCCTACAAACACGGATCATATCTAGTTCAACTCTGCTTAGGAAACTGACAAGAACAGTAGCACCTATCCAGTCCAATACATTGTACTTGCTGGGAACAGACATGAGTGCTATTTGCACTGTGTATGGCAATGGGCGCGCAATGTGACTTTCCTTACCAGAAAAGAACTCTTGTTCGTAGGACCTGAAAATGCATGTGATTCAACTCCATTTAGGACTAGGAAACAAACGCTAGCTTGCCTTACAAGAAACACACTCTGCTTTTGAGAAAAGAGCACTCTTCTACTCTACTGTGTTTCCTATAGGGCAAGAACAGTGAGCTTGCTCAGAACATAAGAACTGTGCTTCCTACACACACGGGCCATATCTACTTCAACTCTGCTTAGGAAACTGACAAGAAAAGTAGCTCCTCTTCAGTCTGATACACTGTACTTGCTGGGAACAGACGCCAGTGCTATTTGCACTGTATATGGCAATGGGAGCACAATAGTGACTTTCCTTACCAGAAAACAACTCTTGCTCATAGGACCAGAAACTGCATGTGATTCAACTCCATTTAGGACTGGGAAACAAACGCTAGCTCGCCTTACAAGAAACACACTCTGCTTTTGAGAAAAGCGCACTCTTCTACTCTACTGTGTTTCCTATAGGGTCCGAACAGTGAGCTTGCTCAGAACAAAAGAACTGTGCTTCCTACACACACGGCCATATCTAGTTCAATTCTGCTTAGGAACCTGAAAGAACAGTAGATCCTCTTCAGTCCAATGCAATGTACTTGCTGGGAACAGACGCCAGTGCTCTTTGTCCTGTATATGGCAATTGGAGCACAATAGTGACTCTTCTTACCATAAAACAACTCTTGCTCGTAGGACCAGAAACTGCATGTGATTCAACTCCATTTAGGACTGGGAAACAAACGATAGCTCGCCTTACAAGAAACACACTCTGCTTTAGAGAAAAGAGCACTCTTCTACTCTACTGTGTTTCCTAGAGGGCCAGAACAGTGAGCTTGCTCAGAAAAAAAAACTGTGCTTCCTACACACACGGGCCATATCTAGTACAACTCTGCTTAGGAAACTGACAAGAACAGTAGCTCCTCTTCAGTCCGATACACTGTACTTGCTGGGAACAGACGCCAGGGCTATTTGCACTGTGGATGGCAATGGGAGCACAATAGTGACTTTCCTTACCAGAAAACAACTCTTGCTCGTAGGACCAGAAACTGCATATGATTCAACTCCATTTAGGACTGAGAAACAAATGCTAGCTTGCCTTCCATGAAACACACTCTGCTTTAGAGAAAAGAGCACTCTTCTACTCTACTGTGTTTCCTATGGGGTACGAACAGTGAGCTTGCTCAGAACAAAAGAACTGTGCTTCCTACACACACGGGCCATATCTAGTTCAACTCTGCTTAGGAAACTGACAAGAACAGTAGCTCCTCTTCAGTCCGATACACTGTACTTGCTGGGAACACACGCGAGTGCTATTTGCACTGTGTATGGCAATGGGAGCGCAATAGTGTCTTTCCTTACCAGAAAACAACTCTTGCTCTTAGGACCAGAAACTCCATGTGATTCAACTCCATTTAGGACTGAGAAACAAATGCTAGCTCGCCTTACATGAAACACACTCTGCTTTTGAGAAAAGAGCACTCTTCTACTCCACTGTGTTTCTTATGGGGTCCAAACAGTGAGTTTGCTCAGAACCAAAGAACTGTGCTTCCTACACACACGGATCATATCTAGTTCAACTCTGCTTAGTAAACTGACAAGAACAGTAGCTCCTATTCAGTCCAATACAATGTACTTGCAGGGAACAGAAGCGAGTGCTATTTGCACTGTGTATGGCAATTGGAACCCAATATTGACTTGTCTTACCAGAAAACAACTCTTGCTCATAGGACAAAAAACTGCATGTGACTCAACTCCATTTAGGACTGGGAAACAAATGCTAGCTCGACTTTTAAGAAACACACTCTGCTTTTGAGAAAAGAGCACTCTTCTACTCTACTGTGTTTCCTATATGTTCCGAAAAGTGAGCTTGCTCGAACAAAAAAACTGTGCTTCCTACACACACGGCCATATCTAGTTCAAGTCTGCTTAGGAACCTGACAAGACCAGTAGATCCTCTTCAGTCCAATACACTGTACTTGCTGGGAACAGACGCCAGTGCTATTTGTCCTGTGTATGGCAATGGCAGCGCAATAGTGACTTTTCTTACCAGAAAACAACTCTTGCTCGTGGACCAGAAACTGCATGTGATTCAACTCCATTTAGGACTGGGAAACAAATGCTAGCTTGCCTTACATGAAACACACTCTGCTTTTGAGAAAAGAGCACTCTTCTACTCTACTGTGTTTCCTATGGAGTCCGAACACTGAACTTGCTCAGAACAAAAGAACTGTGCTTCCTACACACACGGCCATATGTAGTTCAATTCTGCTTAGGAACCTGACAAGAACAGTAGATCCTCTTCAGTCCAATACACTGTACATGCTGGGAACAGACGCCAGTGCTATTTGTCCTGTGTATGGCAATGGCAGCGCAAAAGTGACTCTTCTTACCATAAAACAACTCTTGCTCGTAGGACTAGAAACTGCATGTGATTCAACTCCATTTAGGACTGGGAAACAAACGCTAGCTCGCCTTACGAGAAACACACTCTGCTTTAGAGAAAAGAGCACTCTTCTACTCTACTGTGTTTCCTATAGGGCCAGAACAGTGAGCTTGCTCAGAACAAAAGAGCTGTGCTTCCTACACACGGGCCATAACTAGTTCCACTCTGCTTAGGAAACTGACAAGAACAGTAGCTCCTCTTCAGTCCGATACAATGTACTTGCTGGGAACAGACGCGAGTGCTATTTGCAATGTGTATGGCAATGGGAGCGCAATAGTGACTTTCCTTACCAGAAAACAACTCTTGCTCGTAGGACCAGAAACTGTATGTGATTCAACTCCATTTAGGACTGGGAAACAAATGCTAGCTCGCCTTACATGAAACACACTCTGATTTTGAGAAAAGAGCACTCTTCTACTCTACTGTGCTTCCTATGGGGTCTGAACAGTGAGCTTGCTCAGAACAAAAGAACTGTGCTTCCTACAAACACGGGCCATATCTAGTTCAACTCTGCTTAGGAAACTGACAAGAACAGTAGATCCTCTTCAGTCCAATACACTGTGCTTGCAGGGAACAGACGCGAGTGCTATTTGCACTGTGTATGGCAATTGGAGCCCAATAGTGACTTCTCTTACCAGAAAACAACTCTTGCTCGTAGGACAAAAAACTGTATGTGACTCAACTCCATTTAGGACTGGGAAACAAATGCTAGCTCGACGTCCAAGAAACACACTCTGCTTTTGAGAAAAGAGCACAATTCTACTCTACTGTGTTTCCTATAGGGCCAGAAGAGTGAGCTTGCTCAGAACAAAAGAACTGTGCTTCCTACACACACGGCCATATCTAGTTCAACTCTCCTGAGGAAACTGACAAGAACAGTAGCTCCTAATCAGTCCAATACACTGTACTTCAAGGGAACAGACGCGAGTACTATTTGCACTGTGTATGGCATTTGTAGCGCAATACTGACTCTTCTTACCAGAAAACAAGTCTTGTTCGTAGGACCAAAAACTGCATGTGACTCAACTCCATTTAAGACTGGGAAACAAACGCGAGCTCACCTTACAAGAAAAACACTCTGCTTTAGAAAAAAGAGCACTCTTCTTCTCTACTGTGTTTCCTATGGGGTCCAAACAGTGAGCTTGCTCAGAACAAAAGAACTGTGCTTCCTACACACACGGGCCATATCTAGTTCAACTCTTCTTAGGTAACTGACAAGAACAGTAGCTCCTATTCAGTCCAATACACTGTACTTGCTGGGAACAGATGCCAGTGCTATTTGCACTGTGGATGGCAATGGGAGCGCAATAGTGACTTTCCTTACCAGAAAACAACTCTTGCTCGTAGGAACACAAACTGCATGTGATTCCACTCCATTTAGGAATGGGAAACAAACGCTAGCTCGCCTTAAAAGAAACACACTCTGCTTTTGAGAAAAGAGCACTCTTCTACTCTACTGTGTTTCCTATGGGGTCCGAACAGTGAGCTTGCTCAGAACAAAAAAACTGTGCTTCCTACACACACGGCCATATCTAGTTCAAGTCTGCTTAGGAACCTGACAAGAACAATGGATCCTCTACAGCCCAATATACTGTACTTGCTGCGAACAGACGCCAGTGCTATTTGTCCTGTGTATGGCAATGGCAGCGCAATAGTGACTCTTTTTACCAGAAAACAACTCTTCCTCGTAGTACCAGAAACTGCATGGGATTCAACTTTATTTAGGACTGTGAAACAAACGCTAGCTTGCCTTACAAGTAACACACTCTGCTTTAGAGAAAAGAGCACTCTTCTGCTCTACTGTGTTTCCTATCGGGTCCAAACAGTGAGCTTGCAAAGA
Source organism: Peromyscus eremicus (assembly GCF_949786415.1). Taxonomy (NCBI): domain Eukaryota; kingdom Metazoa; phylum Chordata; class Mammalia; order Rodentia; family Cricetidae; genus Peromyscus; species Peromyscus eremicus. The sequence continues at coordinate 49,203 of NW_026736738.1, read as the reverse complement.
ACATATGAACTGTGCTTCCTACAAACACGGATCATATCTAGTTCAACTCTGCTTAGGAAACTGACAAGAACAGTAGCACCTATCCAGTCCAATACATTGTACTTGCTGGGAACAGACATGAGTGCTATTTGCACTGTGTATGGCAATGGGCGCGCAATGTGACTTTCCTTACCAGAAAAGAACTCTTGTTCGTAGGACCTGAAAATGCATGTGATTCAACTCCATTTAGGACTAGGAAACAAACGCTAGCTTGCCTTACAAGAAACACACTCTGCTTTTGAGAAAAGAGCACTCTTCTACTCTACTGTGTTTCCTATAGGGCCAGAACAGTGAGCTTGCTCAGAACATAAGAACTGTGCTTCCTACACACACGGGCCATATCTACTTCAACTCTGCTTAGGAAACTGACAAGAAAAGTAGCTCCTCTTCAGTCTGATACACTGTACTTGCTGGGAACAGACGCCAGTGCTATTTGCACTGTATATGGCAATGGGAGCACAATAGTGACTTTCCTTACCAGAAAACAACTCTTTCTCATAGGACCAGAAACTGCATGTGATTCAACTCCATTTAGGACTGGGAAACAAACGCTAGCTCGCCTTACAAGAAATACACTCTGCTTTTGAGAAAAGCGCACTCTTCTACTCTACTGTGTTTCCTATAGGGTCCGAACAGTGAGCTTGCTCAGAACAAAAGAACTGTGCTTCCTACACACACGGCCATATCTAGTTCAATTCTGCTTAGGAACCTGAAAGAACAGTAGATCCTCTTCAGTCCAATGCACTGTACTTGCTGGGAACAGACGCCAGTGCTCTTTGTCCAGTATATGGCAATTGGAGCACAATAGTGACTCTTCTTACCATAAAAAAACTCTTGCTCGTAGGACCAGAAACTGCATGTGATTCAACTCCATTTAGGACTGGGAAACAAACGATAGCTCGCCTTACAAGAAACACACTCTGCTTTAGAGAAAAGAGCACTCTTCTACTCTACTGTGTTTCCTAGAGGGCCAGAACAGTGAGCTTGCTCAGAAAAAAAAACTGTGCTTCCTACACACACGGGCCATATCTAGTACAACTCTGCTTAGGAAACTGACAAGAACAGTAGCTCCTCTTCAGTCCGATACACTGTACTTGCTGGGAACAGACGCCAGTGCTATTTGCACTGTGGATGGCAATGGGAGCACAATAGTGACTTTCCTTACCAGAAAACAACTCTTGCTCGTAGGACCAGAAACTGCATATGATTCAACTCCATTTAGGACTGAGAAACAAATGCTAGCTTGCCTTCCATGAAACACACTCTGCTTTAGAGAAAAGAGCACTCTTCTACTCTACTGTGTTTCCTATGGGGTACGAACAGTGAGCTTGCTCAGAACAAAAGAACTGTGCTTCGACACACACGGGCCATATCTAGTTCAACTCTGCTTAGGAAACTGACAAGAACAGTAGCTCCTCTTCAGTCCGATACACTGTACTTGCTGGGAACACACGCGAGTGCTATTTGCACTGTGTATGGCAATGGGAGCGCAATAGTGACTTTCCTTACCAGAAAACAACTCTTGCTCGTAGGACCAGAAACTCCATGTGATTCAACTCCATTTAGGACTGAGAAACAAATGCTAGCTCGCCTTACATGAAACACACTCTGCTTTTGAGAAAAGAGCACTCTTCTACTCTACTGTGTTTCTTATGGGGTCCAAACAGTGAGTTTGCTCAGAACCAAAGAACTGTGCTTCCTACACACACGGATCATATCTAGTTCAACTCTGCTTAGTAAACTGACAAGAACAGTAGCTCCTATTCAGTCCAATACAATGTACTTGCAGGGAACAGAAGCGAGTGCTATTTGCACTGTGTATGGCAATTGGAACCCAATATTGACTTGTCTTACCAGAAAACAACTCTTGCTCATAGGACAAAAAACTGCATGTGACTCAACTCCATTTAGGACTGGGAAACAAATGCTAGCTCGACTTTTAAGAAACACACTCTGCTTTTGAGAAAAGAGCACTCTTCTACTCTACTGTGTTTCCTATATGTTCCGAAAAGTGAGCTTGCTCGAACAAAAAAACTGTGCTTCCTACACACACGGCCATATCTAGTTCAAGTCTGCTTAGGAACCTGACAAGACCAGTAGATCCTCTTCAGTCCAATACACTGTACTTGCTGGGAACAGACGCCAGTGCTATTTGTCCTGTGTATGGCAATGGCAGCGCAATAGTGACTCTTCTTACCAGAAAACAACTCTTGCTCGTGGACCAGAAACTGCATGTGATTCAACTCCATTTAGGACTGGGAAACAAATGCTAGCTTGCCTTACATGAAACACACTCTGCTTTTGAGAAAAGAGCACTCTTCTACTCTACTGTGTTTCCTATGGAGTCCGAACACTGAACTTGCTCAGAACAAAAGAACTGTGCTTCCTACACACACGGCCATATGTAGTTCAATTCTGCTTAGGAACCTGACAAGAACAGTAGATCCTCTTCAGTCCAATACACTGTACATGCTGGGAACAGACGCCAGTGCTGTTTGTCCTGTGTATGGCAATGGCAGCGCAAAAGTGACTCTTCTTACCATAAAACAACTCTTGCTCGTAGGACTAGAAACTGCATGTGATTCAACTCCATTTAGGACTGGGAAACAAACGCTAGCTCTCCTTACAAGAAACACACTCTGCTTTAGAGAAAAGAGCACTCTTCTACTCTACTGTGTTTCCTATAGGGCCAGAACAGTGAGCTTGCTCAGAACAAAAGAGCTGTGCTTCCTACACACGGGCCATAACTAGTTCCACTCTGCTTAGGAAACTGACAAGAACAGTAGCTCCTCTTCAGTCCGATACAATGTACTTGCTGGGAACAGACGCGCATGCTATTTGCACTTTGTATGGCAATGGGAGCGCAATAGTGACTTTCCTTACCAGAAAACAACTCTTGCTCGTAGGACCAGAAACTGTATGTGATTCAACTCCATTTAGGACTGGGAAACAAATGCTAGCTCGACGTCCAAGAAACACACTCTGCTTTTGAGAAAAGAGCACAATTCTACTCTACTGTGTTTCCTATAGGGCCAGAACAGTGAGCTTGCTCAGAACAAAAGAACTGTGCTTCCTACACACACGGCCATATCTAGTTCAACTCTGCTGAGGAAACTGACAAGAACAGTAGCTCCTAATCAGTCCAATACACTGTACTTCAAGGGAACAGACGCGAGTACTATTTGCACTGTGTATGGCATTTGGAGCGCAATAGTGACTCTTCTTACCAGAAAACAAGTCTTGCTCGTAGGACCAAAAACTGCATGTGACTCAACTCCATTTAAGACTGGGAAACAAACGCGAATTCGCCTTACAAGAAAAACACTCTGCTTTAGAAAAAAGAGCACTCTTCTTCTCTACTGTGTTTCCTATGGGGTCCGAACAGTGAGCTTGCTCAGAACAAAAGAACTGTGCTTCCTACACACACGGGCCATATCTAGTTCAACTCTTCTTAGGAAACTGACAAGAACAGTAGCTCCTATTCAGTCCAATACACTGTACTTGCTGGGAACAGATGCCAGTGCTATTTGCACTGTGTATGGCAATGGGAGCGCAATAGTGACTTTCCTTACCAGAAAACAACTCTTGCTCGTAGGACCAGAAACTGCATGTGATTCAACTCCATTTAGGACTGGGAAACAAATGCTAGCTCGCCTTACATGAAACACACTCTGCTTTTGAGAAAAGAGCACTCTTGTACTCTACTGTGTTTCCTATGGGGTCTAAACAGTGAGCTTGCTCAGAACAAAAGAACTGTGCTTCCTACACACACGGGCCATATCTACTTCAACTCTGCTTAGGAAACTGACAAGAACAGTAGCTCCTCTTCAGTCCAATACACTGTACTTGCTCGGAACAGACGCGAGTGCTATTGGCACTGTGTATGGCAATTGGAGCACAATAGTGACTCCTCTTACCAGATTAAAACTCTTGCTCGTAGGACAAAAAACTGCATGTGTCTCAACTCCATTTAGGACTGGGAAACAAACGCTAGCTCGCCTTCCAAAAACACACTCTGCTTTTGAGAAAAGAGCACTCTTCTACTCTACTTTGTTTCCTATGTGTTCCGAACAGTGAGCTTGCTCAGAACAAAAAAAATGTGCTTCCTACACACACGGCCATATCTAGTTCAAGTCTGCTTAGGAAACTGAAAAGAACAGTAGCTCCTATTCAGTCTGATACACTGTACTTGCTGGGAACAGAAGCGAGTGCTATTTGCACTGTATATGGCATTTGGAGCGCAACAGTGACTCTTCTTACCAGAAAACAACTCTTGCTCGTAGTACAAAAAACTGCATGTGACTCAACTCCATTTAGGACTGGGAAACCAACACGAGCTCGCCTTCCAAAAACACACTCTGCTTTTGAGAAAAGAGCACTCTTCTACTCTACTGTGTTTCCTATGTGTTACGAACAGTGAGCTTGCTCAGGACAAAAAAACTGTGCTTCCTACACACACGGCCATATCTAGATCAAGTCTGCTTAAGAAACTGACAAGAACAGTAGCTCCTGTTCAGTCCGATACACTGTACTTGCTGGGAACAGACGTGAGTGCTATTTGCACTGTATATGGCATTTGGAGCGCAACAGTCACTCTTCTTACCAGAAAACAACTCTTGCTTGTAGGACCAAAATCTGCATGAGACTCAACTCCTTTTAGGACTGGGAAACAAACGCGAGCTCCCCTTACAGAAACACACTCTGCTTTTAAGAAAAGTGCACTCTTCTACTCTACTGTGTTTCCTATAGGGTCAGAAAAGTGAGCTTGCTCAGAACATAAGAACTGTGCTTCCTACACACACCGGCCATATCTAGTTCAACTCTGCTTAGGAAACTGACAAGAACAGTAGCTCCTCTTCAGTCTGATACACTGTACTTGCTGGGAACAGACGCATGTGCTATTTGCACTGTGTATGGCAATGGGAGTGCAATAGTGACTCTTCTTACCAGAAAACAAGTCTTGCTCGTAGGACCAAAAACTGCATGTGACTCAACTCCATTTAAGACTGGGAAACAAACGCGAGCTCACCTTACAAGAAAAACACTCTGCTTTAGAAAAAAGAGCACTCTTCTTCTCTACTGTGTTTCCTATGGGGTCCAAACAGTGAGCTTGCTCAGAACAAAAGAACTGTGCTTCCTACACACACGGGCCATATCTAGTTCAACTCTTCTTAGGAAACTGACAAGAACAGTAGCTCCTATTCAGTCCAATACACTGTACTTGCTGGGAACAGACGCATGTGCTATTTGCACTGTGTATGGCAATGGGAGCGCAATAGTGACTTTCCTTACCAGAAAACAACTCTTGCTTGTAGGACCAGAAACTGCATGGGATTCAACTCCATTTAGGACTGGGAAACAAATGCTAGCTCGAATTACATGAAACACACTCTGCTTTTGAGAAAAGAGCACTCTTCTACTCTACTGTGTTTCCTATGGGGTCTAAACAGTGAGCTTGCTCAGAACAAAAGAACTGTGCTTCCTACACACACGGGCCATATCTACTTCAACTCTGCTTAGGAAACTGACAAGAACAGTAGCTCCTCTTCAGTCCAATACACTGTACTTGCTCGGAACAGACGCGAGTGCTATTGGCACTGTGTATGGCAATTGGAGCACAATAGTGACTCCTCTTACCAGATTAAAACTCTTGCTCGTAGGACAAAAAACTGCATGTGTCTCAACTCCATTTAGGACTGGGAAACAAACGCTAGCTTGCCTTCCAAAAACACACTCTGCTTTTGAGAAAAGAGCACTCTTCTACTCTACTTTGTTTCCTATGTGTTCCGAACAGTGAGCTTGCTCAGAACAAAAAAAAAATGTGCTTCCTACACACACGGCCATATCTAGTTCAAGTCTGCTTAGGAAACTGAAAAGAACAGTAGCTCCTATTCAGTCTGATACACTGTACTTGCTGGGAACAGAAGCGAGTGCTATTTGCACTGTATATGGCATTTGGAGCGCAACAGTGACTCTTCTTACCAGAAAACAACTCTTGCTCGTAGTACAAAAAACTGCATGTGACTCAACTCCATTTAGGACTGGGAAACCAACACGAGCTCGCCTTCCAAAAACACACTCTGCTTTTGAGAAAAGAGCACTCTTCTACTCTACTGTGTTTCCTATGTGTTACGAACAGTGAGCTTGCTCAGGACAAAAAAACTGTGCTTCCTACACACACGGCCATATCTAGATCAAGTCTGCTTAAGAAACTGACAAGAACAGTAGCTCCTGTTCAGTCCGATACACTGTACTTGCTGGGAACAGACGTGAGTGCTATTTGCACTGTATATGGCATTTGGAGCGCAACAGTCACTCTTCTTACCAGAAAACAACTCTTGCTTGTAGGACCAAAATCTGCATGAGACTCAACTCCATTTAGGACTGGGAAACAAACGCGAGCTCCCCTTACAAGAAACACACTCTGCTTTTAAGAAAAGTGCACTCTTCTACTCTACTGTGTTTCCTATAGGGTCAGAAAAGTGAGCTTGCTCAGAACATAAGAACTGTGCTTCCTACACACACCGGCCATATCTAGTTCAACTCTGCTTAGGAAACTGACAAGAACAGTAGCTCCTCTTCAGTCTGATACACTGTACTTGCTGGGAACAGACGCATGTGCTATTTGCACTGTGTATGGCAATGGGAGCGCAATAGTGACTTTCCTTACCAGAAAACAACTCTTGCTTATAGGACCAGAAACTGCATGTGATTCCACTCCATTTAGGACTGGGAAACAAACACTATCTCGCCTTACAAGAAACACACTCTGCTTCAGAGAAAAGAGCACTCTTCTACTCTACTGTGTTTCCTATAGCGCCAGAAGAGTGAGCTTGCTCAGAACAAAAGAACTGTGCTTCCTACACACACGGGCCATATCTAGTTCAACTCTGCTTAAGAAACTGACAAGAACAGTAGCTCCTCTTCAGTCCAATACACTGTACTTGCTGGTAACAGACGCGACTACCATTTGCACTGTGTATGGCAATGGGAGCGCAATAGTGACTCTTCTTACCAGAAAACAACTGTTGCTCATAGGAATAGAAACTGCATGTGATTCAACTCCATTTAGGACTGGGAAACAAACGCTAGCTCGCCTTACAAGAAACACACTCTGCTTTTGAGAAAAGTGCACTCTTCTACTCTGCTGTGTTTCCTATGGGGTCCGAACAGTGAGCTTGCTCAGAACAAAAGAACTGTGTGCTTCCTACACACACGGGCCATATCTAGTTCAACTCTGCTTAGGAAACTGACAAGAACAGTAGCTCGTCTTCAGTCCAATACACTGTAACTGCTGGAAGCAGAAGCGAGTGCTATTTGCACTGTGTATGGCAATGGGAGTACAATAGTGACTCTTCTTATCAGTAAACAACTCTTGCTCGTAGGACCAGATCCTGCATGTGATTCAACTCCATTTAGGACTGGGAAACAAACGCTAGCTCGCCTTACAAGAAACACACTCTCCTTTTGAGAAAAGAGCACTCTTCTACTCTAATTGTTTCCTATGGGGTCTGAACAGTGAGCTTACTCAGAACAAATGAACTGTGCTTCCTACTCACATGGGCCATATCTAGTTCAACTCTGCTTGGGAAATTGACAAGAACTGTAGCTCCTCTTCAGTCCAATACACTGTACTTGCTGGTAACAGACGCGAGTGCCATTTGCACTGTGTATGGCAATGGGAGTGCAATAGTAACTCTTCTTACCAGAAAACAACTCTTGCTCATAGGAATAGAAACTGCATGTGATTCAACTCCATTTAGGACTGGGAAACAAACGCTAGCTCTCCTTACAAGAAACACACTCTGCTTTTGAGAAAAGAGCACTCTTCTACTCCACTGTGTTTTCTGTAGAGTCAGAACAGCGAGCTTTCTCAGAACAAAAGAACTGTGCTTCCTACACACACGGGCCATATCTAGTTCAACTCTGCTTAGGAAACTGAAAAGAACAGTAGCTCCTCATCAGTCCAATACACTGTACTGCTGGGAATAGACATGAGTGCTTTTTGCAGTGTGTATTGCAGTGGGAGTGCAATAGTGACTCTTCTTACCAGAAAACAACTCTTGCACATACGAGCAGAAACTGCATGTGACACAACTCCGTTTAGGACTGAGAAACAAACACTAGCCCGCCTTACAAGAAACATACTCTGCTTTTGAGAAAAGAGCACTCTTCTACTCTACTGGGTTTCCCATGGGGTCCGAACAGTGAGTTTGCTCAGAACAAAAGAACTGTGCTTCCTACACAAACGAGTCATATCTAGTTCAACTCTGCTTAGGAAACTGACAAGAACAGAAGCTCCTCTTCAGTCCAATACACAATACTTGCTGGGAACAGACGCGAGTGCTATTTGCACTGTGTATGGGAATGGGAGCGCAATAGTGACTTTCCTTAACAGAAAACATCTCTTGCTGGTAGGACCAAAAACTGCATGTGATTCAACTCCATTTAGGACTGAGAAACAAACACTAGCTCTCCTTACAAGAAACACACTCTGCTTTTGAGAAAAGAGCACTCTTCTACTCTACTGTGTTTCCTGTAGGGCCAGAACAGTGAGCTGGCTCACAACAAAAGAACTGTGATTCCTCCACACAGGGGCCATATCTAGTTCAACTCTGCTTAAAAAACTGACAAGAACAGTAGCTCCTCTTCAGTCCAATACACTGTACATGCTGGGAACAGATGCCAGTGCTATTTGCCCTGTGTATGACAATGGGAGCGCAATAGTGACTCTTCTTACCAGAAAACAACTCTTGAACGTAGGACCAGAAACTGCATGGGATTCAACTCCATTTCTGACTAGGAAACAAACACTAGCTCGCCTTTCAAGAAACACAATCTGCTTTTGAGAAAAGAGCACTCTTCTACTCTACTGTGTATCCTATGTGTTCTGAACACTGAGCTTGCTCAGAACAAATAAACTGTGCTTCCTACACACGGGCCATATCTAGTTCAACTCTGCTTAGGAAACTGACAAGTACAGTAGATCCTCTTCAGTCCAATACACTGTACTTGCTGGAAACAGTCGCGAGTGCTATTTGCACTGTGTATGGCAAAGGGCACACAATAGTGACTTTCCTTACTAGCAAACAACTCTTGCTGTTAGGACCAAAAACTGCATGTGATTCAACTCCATTTAGGACTGGGAAACAAACTCTAGCTTGCCTTAAAAGAAACACACTCTGCTTTTGAGAAAAGAGCACTCTTCTACTCTACTGTGTTTCCTATAGGGCCAGGACAGTGAACTTGCTCAGAAAAAAAAGAACTGTGCGTCCTACACACAGGGGCCATATGTAGTTCATCTCTGCTTAGGAAACTGACAAGAACAGTAGGTCCTCTTCAGTCCAATACACTGTACTTGCTGGGAACAGATGCCAGTGCTATTTGCCCTGTTTATGGCAAAGGGAGCGCAATAGTGACTCTTTTTACAGAAAACAACTCTTGCTCGTACGACCAGAATCTGCATGTGATTCAACTCCATTTCTGACTGGAAAACAAACACTAGCTCGCCTTTCAAGAAACACAGTCTGCTTTTGAGAAAAGAACACTATTCTACTCTACTGTGGTTCCTATGGTTTCGCACAGTGAGCTTTCTCAGAACAAAAGAACTGTGCTTCTTATACACACGGGCCATATCTAGTTCAACTCCTCTTAGGAAACTGAGAAGAAAAGTAGCTCCTCTTCAGTCCAATACACTGTACTTTCTGGGAACAGACGCGAGTGCTATTTGTACTGTGTATGGCAATGGGAGTGCAATAGTGACTTTCCTTACCAGAAAACAACTCTTGCTCGTAGGACCAGAAACTGAATGTGATTCAACTCCATTTAGGACTGGGAACCAACGCTAGCTTGCCTTACAAGAAACACACTCTGCTTTTGAGAAAAGAGCACTCTTCTACTCTACTGTGTTTCCTATAGGGCCAGAAAAGTGAGCTTGCTCAGAACAAATGAACTGTGCTTCCTACACACGGGCCATATCTAGTTCAACTCCTCTTAGGAAAATGACAAGAACAGTAGATCCTCTTCAGTCCAATACACTGTACTTGCTGGAAACAGACGCGAGTGCTATTTGTACTGTGTATGGCATTGGGAGCACAATAGTGACTTTCCTTACTAGCAAACAACTCTTGCTGGTAGGACCAGAAACTGCATGGGATTCAACTCCATTTAGGACTGGGAAAAAAAACGCTAGCTCGCCTTGCAAGAAACACACTCTGCTTTTGAGAAAAGAGCACTCATCTACTCTACTGTGTTTCCTATGGTGTCCGAACAGTGAGCTTGCTCAGAACAAAAGAACTGTGCTTCCTACACACACGGGCCATATCTAGTTCAACTCTGCTTAGGAAACTGACAAGAACAGTAGCTCCTCTTCAGTCCAATACACTGTACTTGCTGGGAACAGACGCGAGTGCTATTTGCACTGTGTATGGCAATGGGAGCGCAATAGTGACTCTTCTTATCAGAAAACTACTCTTCCTCATAGGACCAGAAACTGCATGTGATTCAACTCCATTTAGGACTGGGAAACAAACGCCAGCTCGCCTTACAAGAAACACACTCTGCTTTTGAGAAAAGAGCACTCTTCTACTCTACTGTGTTTCTTATAGGGCCAGAACAGTGAGCTTGCTCAGAACAAAAGAACTGTACTTCGTACACACACGGGCCATATCTAGTTCAACTCTGCTTAAAAAACTGAGAAGAAAAGTAGCTATTCTTCAGTCCAATACACTGTACATGCTGGGAACAGACGCGAGTGCAATTTGCACTGTGTATGGCAAAGAGAGAACAATAGTGACATTCCTTACCAGAAAACAACTCTTGGTCATAGGACCAAAAACTGCATGTGATTCAACTCCATTTAGGACTGGGAAACAAACGCTAGCTCGCCTTACAAGAAACACACTCTGCTTTTGAGAAAAGGGCACTCTTTTACTCTACTGTGTTTCCTACTGGGTCCGAACAGTGAGATTGCTCAGAACAAAAGAACTGTGCATCCTACACACACGGGCCATATCTAGTTCAATTCTGCTTAGGAACCTGACAAAAACAGTAGATCCTCTTCAGTCCAATACACTGTACATGCTGGGAACAGATGCCAGTGCTATTTGCCCTGTGTATGACAATGGGAGCACAATAGTGACTCTTCTTACCAGAAAACAACTCTTGCTTGTAGAACCAGAAACTGCATGTGATTCAACTCCATTTAGGACTGGGAAACAAACACTAGCTCGCCTTACAAGAAACACACTCTGTTTTTGAGAAACAAGCACTCTTCTACTCTACTGTTTTTCCTATGGGGTCCGAACAGTGAGCTTGCTCCGAACAAAAGAACTGTGCTTCCTACATACACGGGCCATATCTAGTTCAACTCTGCTTAAGAAACTGACAAGAACAGTAGATCCTCTTCAGTCCAATATACTGTACTTGCTGGGATCAGACACCAGTGCTATTTGCACTGTTTAGGGCAATGGGAGCACAATAGTTACTCTTCTTAACAGAAAAAAATTCTTGCTCTTAGGACCAGGAACTGCATGGGATTCAACTCCATTTCTGACTGGGAAACAAACACTAGCTCGCCTTTCCAGAAACATACTCTGCTTTTGAGAAAAGAGCACTCTTCTACTCTACTGTGTTTCCCATGGAGTCCGAAGAGTGAGCTTGCTCAGAACAAAAGAACTGTGCTTCCTACACACACGGGCCATATCTAGTTCAACTCTGCTTAGGAATCTGAGAAGAACAGTAGCTCCTATTCAGTCCAATACACTGTACTTGCTGGGAACAGACACGAATGCTATTTGCACTATGTATGGCAATGGGAGGGCAATAGTGACTTTCCTTACCAGAAAACAACTCTTGCTCGTACGACCAGAAACTGCATGTGATTCAACTCCATTTAAGATTGGGAAACAAACGCTAGCTCGTGTTACAAGAAACACACTCTGCTTTTGAGAAAAGAGCACTCTTCTACTCTACTGTGTTTCCTATGGGGTATGAACAGTGAGCTTGCTCAGAACAAAAGAACTGTGCTTCCTACACACGGGCAATATCTGGTTCAACTCTGCTTAGGAAAGTGACAGGAACAGTAGCTCCTCTTCAGTCCAATACACTGTACTTGCTGGGAACAGACACAAGTGCTATTTGAACTGTGTATGGCAATGGGAGAGCAATAGTGACTTTCCTAACCAGAAAACAACTCTTGCTCTTAGGTCCAGAAACTGCATGTGATTCAACTCCATTTAGGACTGGGAAACAAATGCTAGCTCGCCTTACAAGAAACACACTCTGCTTTTGAGAAAAGAGCACTCTTCTACTCTATTGTGTTTCCTATGGGGTCCGAACATTGAGCTTTCTCAGAACAAAAGAACTGTGCTTCCTACACACACGGCCATATCTAGTTCAATTCTGCTTAGGAACTTGACAAGAACAGTAGATTCTCTTCAGTCCATTACACTGTACATGCTGGGAACCGACGCCAATGCTATTTGCCCTGTGTATGACAATGGGAGCGCAATAGTGACTCTTCTTACCAGAAAAGAACTCTTGCTCATAGGACCTGAAACTGCATGTAACTCAACTCCATTTAGGACTGGGAAACAAACGCTAGCTCGCCTTACAAGAATCACACTCTGCTTTTGAGAAAAGAGCACTCTTCTACTCTACTGTGTTTCCTTTAGGCCCAGAACAGTCAGCTTGCTCAGAACAAAAGAACTGTGCTTCCTACACACAGGGGCCATATCTAGTACAACTCTACTTAGGAAACTGACAAGAACAGTAGCTCCTCTTCAGACCAATACACTGTACATGCTAGGAACAGATGCCAGTGCTATTTGCCCTGTGTATGACAATGGGAGTGCAATAGTGACTCTTCTTACCAGAAAACAACTCTTGAACGTAGGACCAGAAACTGCATGGGATTCAACTCCATTTCTGACTAGGAAACAAACACTAGCTCGCCTTTCAAGAAACACAATCTGCTTTTGAGAAAAGAGCACTCTTCTACTCTACTGTGTATCCTATGTGTTCCGAACACTGAGCTTGCTCAGAACAAATGAACTGTGCTTCCTACACACGGGCCATATCTAGTACAACTCTGCTTAGGAAACTGACAAGAACAGTAGATCCTCTTCAGTCCAATACACTGTACTTGCTGGAAACAGACGCGAGTGCTATTTGCACTGTGTATGGCAAAGGGAGCACAATAGTGACTTTCCTTACTAGCAAACAACTCTTGCTGGTAGGATCAAAAACTGCATGTGATTCAACTCCATTTAGGACTGGGAAACAAACTCTAGCTCGCCTTAAAAGAAACACACTCTGCTTTTGAGAAAAGAGCACTCTTCTACTCTACTGTGTTTCCTATAGGGCCAGGACAGTGAACTTGCTCAGAAAAAAAAGAACTGTGCTTCCTACACACAGGGCCCATATGTAGTTCATCTCTTCTTAGGAAACTGACAAGAACAGTAGCTCCTCTTCAGTCCAATACACTGTACTTGCTGGGAACAGATGCCAGTGCTATTTTCCCTGTGTATGGCAAAGGGAGCGCAATAGTGGCTCTTTTTACAGAAAACAACTCTTGCTCGTACGACCAGATTCTGCATGTGATTCAACTCCATTTCTGACTGGAAAACAAAAACTAGCTCGCCTTTCAAGAAACACAGTCTGCTTTTGAGAAAAGAACACTCTTCTACTCTACTGTGGTTCCTATGGTGTCGCACAGTGAGCTTTCTCCGAAAAAAAGAACTGTGCTTCTTATACACACGGGCCATATCTAGTTCAGCTCCTCTTAGGAAACTGAGAAGAACAGTAGCTCCTCTTCAGTCCAATACACTGTACTTCCTGGGAACAGACGCGAGTGCTATTTGTACTGTGTATGGCAATGGGAGCGGAATAGTGACTTTCCTTACCAGAAAACATCTCTTGCTCGTAGGACCAGAAACTGAATGTGATTCAACTCCATTTAGGACTGGGAACCAACGCTAGCTTGCCTTACATGAAACACACTCTGCTTTTGAGAAAAGAGCACTCTTCTACTCTACTGTGTTTCCTATAGGGCCAGAACAGTGAGCTGGCTCAGAACAAAAGAACTGTGCTTCCTACACACACGGGCCATATCTAGTTCAACTCCTCTTAGGAAACTGAGAAGAACAGTAGATCCTCTTCACTCCAATACACTGTAATATCTGGAAACAGACGCGAGTGCTATTTGTACTGTGTATGGCAATGGGAGCACAATAGTGACTTTCCTTACTAGCAAACAACTCTTGCTGGTAGGTCCAGAAACTGCATGGGATTCAACTCCATTTAGGACTGGAAAAAAAAAAGGTTAGCTCGCCTTGCAAGAAACACACTCTGCTTTTGAGAAAAGAGCACTCATCTACTCTACTGTGTTTCTTATAGGGCCAGAACAGTGAGCTTGCTCAGAACAAAAGAACTGTACTTCGTACACACACGGGCCATATCTAGTTCAACTCTGCTTAAAAAACTGAGAAGAAAAGTAGCTCTTCTTCAGTCCAATACACTGTACATGCTGGGAACAGACGCGAGTGCAATTTGCACTGTGTATGGCAATGAGAGAACAATAGTGACATTCCTTACCAGAAAACAACTCTTGGTCATAGGACCAAAAACTGCATGTGATTCAACTCCATTTAGGACTGGGAAACAAACGCTAGCTCGCCTTACAAGAAACACACTCTGCTTTTGAGAAAAGGGCACTCTTCTACTCTACTGTGTTTCCTATTGGGTCCGAACAGTGAGATTGCTCAGAACAAAAGAACTGTGCTTCCTACACACACGGGCCATATCTAGTTCAATTCTGTTTAGGAACCTCACAAAAACAGTAGATCCTCTTCAGTCCAATACACTGTACATGCTAGGAACCGACGCCAGTGCTATTTGCCCTGTGTATGAAAATGGGAGTGCAATAGTGACTCTTCTTACCAGAAAACAACTCTTGCTCGTAGGACAAGAAACTGCATGTGATTCAACTCCACTTAGGACTGGGAAACAAACGCTAGCTCGCCTTACAAGAAACACACACTGCTTTTGAGAAAAGGGCACGCTTCTACTCTACTGTGTTTCCTATGGGGTCCGAACAGTGAGCTTGCTCAGAACAAAAGAACTGTGCTTCCTACACACACGGCCATATCTAGTTCAATTCTGCTTAGGAACCTGACAAGAAAAGTAGATCCTCTTCAGTCCAATACACTGTACTTGCTGGGAACAGACGTGAGTGCTATTTGCACTGTGTATGGCAATGAGAGCACAATAGTGACATTCCTTACCAGAAAACAACTCTTCCTTATAGAACCAAAAACTGCATGTGATTCAACTCCATTTAGGACTGGAAAACAAACGCTAGCTCGCCTTACAAGAAACACACTCTGCTTTTCAGAAACGAGCACTCTTCTACTCTACTGTGTTTCCTATGCGGTCAGAACAGTGAGCTTGCTCCGAACAAAAGAACTGTGCTTCCTACACACACGGGCCATATCTAGTTCAACTCTGCTTAGGAACCTGACAAGAACAGTAGCTCCTCTTCAGTCCAATACACTGTACATGCTGGGAACCGACGCCAGTGCTATTTGCCCTGTGTATGACAATGGGAACGCAATAGTGACTCTTCTTACCAGAAAACAACTCTTGCTCATAGGAACAGAAACTTCATGTGATTCAACTCCATTTAGGACTGGGAAACAAACGCGAGCTCGCCTGACAAGAAACACACTCTGCTTTTGAGAAAAGGGCACTCTTCTACTCTACTGTGTTTCCTATGGGGTCCGAACAGTGAGATTGCTCAGAACAAAAGACCTGTGCTTCCTACACACATGGGCCATATCTGGTTCAACTCTGCTTAGGAAACTGACAGGAACAGTAGATCCTCTTCAGTCCAATACACTGTACTTGCTGGGAACAGACGCAAATGCTATTTGAACTGTGTATGGCAATGGGAGCACAATAGTGACTTTCCTTACCAGAAAACATCTCTTGCTCATAGGACCAGAGACTGCATGTGATTCAACTCCATTTAAGACTGGGAAACAAACGCTAGCTAGCCTTAAAAAAACACACTCTGCTTTTGAGAAAAGAGCACTCTTCTACTCTACTGTGTTTCCTACAGGGCTAGGACAGTGAACTTGCTCAGAAAAAAGAACTGTGCTTCCTAAACAAAGGGGCCATATCTAGTTCAACTCTGCTTAGGAAACTGACAAGAATAGTAGATCCTCTTCAGTCCAATATACTGTACTTGCTGGAAACATACGCGAGTGTATTTGCACTGTGTATGGCAATGGGAGCACAATAGTGACTTTCCTTACTAGCAAACAACTCTTGCTGGTAGGACCAAAAACTGCATGTGATTCAACTCCATTTAGGACTGGGAAACAAACGCTAGCTCGCCTTACAAGAAAAATACTCTGCTTTTGAGAAAAGAGCACTCTTGTACTCTACTGTGTTTCCTATAGGGCCAGGACAGTGAACTTGCTCAGAAAAAAGAACTGTGCTTCCTACACAAAGGGGCCATATCTACTTCATCTCTGCTTAGGAAACTGACAAGAACAGTAGCTCTTCTTCAGTCCAATACACTGTACATGCTGGGAACAGATGCCAGTGCTATTTGCCCTGAGTATGTTAATGGGAGCGCAATAGTGACTCTTCTTACCAGAAAACAACTCTTACTCGTACGACCAGAATCTGCATATGATTCAACTCCATTTAGGACTGGGAAACAAATGCTACCTCGCCTTACAAGAAACACACTCTGCTTTTGAGAAAAAGCACTCTTCTACTCTACTGTGTTTCCTATGGGGTACGAACAGTGAGCTTGCTCAGAACAAAAGAACTGTGCTTCCTACACACACGGGCTATATGTAGTTCAACTCTGCTTAGGAAACTGACAAGAACAGTAGCTCCTCTTCAGTCCAATACACTGTACTTGCTGGGAACAGATGCAAGTGCTATTTTTACTGTATATGGCAATGGGAGTACAACAGTGACTCTTCTTCCCAGAAGACAATTCTTGCTCGTACGACCAAAAACTCCATGTGACTCAATTCCATTTAGGACTGGGAAACAAACGCTAGCTCGCCTTTCATGAAACAAACTCTGCTTTTGACAAAAGAGCAATGTTCTACTCTACTGTGTTTCCTATAGGGCCAGAACAATGAGCTTGCTCAGAACAAAAGAACTGTGCTTCCTACACACACGGGCCATATCTAGTTCAACTCTGCTTAGGAAACTGACAAGAACAGTAACTCCTCTTCAGTCAAATACACTGTACTTGTGGGCAACAGACGCGAGTGCTATTTGCACTGTGTATGGCAATGGGAGTGCAAAAGTGACTCTTTTACCAGAAAACAATTCTTGCTCGTAGGAACAGAAAATGCATGTGATTCAACTCCATTTAGGACTGGGAAACAAACGCTAGCTCGCCTTACAAGAAACACACTCTGCTTTTGAGAAAAGGGCACGCTTCTACTCTACTGTGTTTCCTATGGGGTCCGAACATTGAGCTTGCTCAGAACAAAAGAACTGTGCTTCCTACACACACGGCCATATCTAGTTCAATTCTGATTAGGAACCTGAAAAGAACAGTAGCTCCTCTTTAGTCCAAAACACTGCACTTGCTGGGAACAGATGCCAGCGCTATTTGCCCTGTGTATGACAATGGGAGCGCAATAGTGACTCTTCTTACCAGAAAACAACTCTTGCTCATAGGACCAGAAACTGCATGTAACTCAACTCCATTTAGGACTGGGAAACAAACGCTAGCTCGCCTTACAAGAAACACACTCTGCTTTTGAGAAAAGAGCACTCTTCTACTCTACTGTGTTTCCTATGGGGTCCGAACAGTGAGCTTGCTCAGAACAAAAGAACTGTGCTTCCTACACACATGGGCCATGTCTAATTCAACTCTGCTTAGGAAACTGACTGGAATAGTATCTCCTCTTCAGTCCAATACAGTGTACTTGCTGGGAACAGACGCGAGTGCTATTTGTACTGTGTATGACAATGGGAGAGCAATAGTGATTCTTCTTACCACAAAACAACTCTTGCTCGTAGGACCACCAACTGCATGTGACTGAACTCCATTTAGGACTGGGACACAAAAGCCAGTTTGTTACAAGAAACACACTCTGCTTTTGAGAAAAGAGCACTCTTCTACTCTACTGTGTTTCTAATGGGGTCCGAACAGTGAGCTTGCTCAGAACAAAAGAACTGTGCTTCCTACACACACGGGCCATACCTAGTTCAACTCTTCTTAGGAACCTGACAAGAACAGTAGCTCCTTTTCAGTCCAATACACTATACATCCTGGGAACCGACGCCAGTGCTATTTGCCCTGGGTATGGCAATGGGAACGCAATAGTGCCACTTCTTACCAGAAAACAACTCTTGCTCATAGGAACAGAAACTGCATGTGATTCAACTCCATTTAGGACTGGGAAACAAACGTGAGCTCGCCTTAAAAGAAACACACTCTGCTTTTGAGAAAAGAGCACTCTTCTACTCTACTGTTTTTCCTAAGGGATCCGAACAGTGAGCTTGCTCAGAACAAAAGACCTGTGCTTCCTACACACACGGGCCATTTCTGGTTCAACTCTGCTTAGGAAACTGACAAGAAGAGTAGCTCCTCTTCAGTCCAATACACTGTACGTGCTGGGAACAGACGCAAGTGCTATTTGAACTGTGTATGGCAATGGGAGCACAATAGTGACTTTCATTACCAGAAAACATCTCTTGCTCGTAGGACCAGAAACTGCATGTGATTCAACTCCATTTAAGACTGGGAAACAAACGCTAGCTAACCTTACAATAAACACACTCTGCTTTTGAGAAAAGAGCACTCTTCTACTCTATTGTGTTTCCTATTGGGTCCGAACAGTGAGCTTGCTCAGAACAAAAGAACTGTGCTTCCTACACACATGGCCATATCTAGTTCAATTCTGCTTAGGAACCTGACAAGAACAGTAGATTCTCTTCAGTCCAATACACTGTACATGCTGGGAACCGACGCCAGTGCTATTTGCACTGTGTATGGCAATGGGAGCGCAATAGTGACTCTTCTTATCAGAAAACTACTCTTGCTCATAGGACCAGAAACTGCATGTGATTCAACTCCATTTAGGACTGGGAAACAAACGCTAGCTCGGCTTAGAAGAAACACACTCTGCTTTTGAGAAAAGAGCACTCTTCCTCTCTACTGTGTTTCCTATAGGGCCAGAACAGTGAGCTTGCTCAGAAGAAAAGTACTGTACTTCCTACACACGGGCCATATCTAGTTCAACTCTGCTTAGGAAACAGAGAAGAGAAGTAGCTCTTCTTCAGTCCAATACACTGTACATGCTGGGAACAGACGCGAGTGGAATTTGCACTGTGTATGGCAATGAGAGCACAATAGTGACTTTCCTTACCAGAAAACAACTTTTGCTCAGAGGACCAAAAACTGCATTTGACTCAACTCCATTTAGGACTGGGAAACAAACGCTAGCTCGCCTTACAAGAAACACACTCTGCTTTTGAGAAAAGAGCACTCTTCTACTCTACTGTGTTTCCTATGGGGTCCGAACAGTGAGCTTGCTCAGAACAAAAGAACTGTGCTTCCAACACACACGGGCCATATCTAGTACAACTCTGATTAGGAACCTGTTAAGAACAGTAGATCCTCTTCAGTCCAATACACTGTACATGCTGGGAACCGAAGCCAGTGCTATTTGCCCTGTGTATGACAATGGGAGCACAATAATGACTCTTTTTACCAGAAAAGAACTCTTGCTCATAGGAACAGAAACTGCATGTGATTCAACTCCATTTAGGACTGGGAAACAAACGCTAGCTCGCCTTACAAGAAACACACTCTGCTTTTGAGAAAGGGGCACTCTTCTACTCTACTGTGTTTCCTATGGGGTCCGAACAGTGAGCTTGCTCAGAACAAAAGACTTGTGCTTCCTACACACACGGGCCATATCTGGTTCAACTCTGCTTAGGAAACTGACAAGAACAGTAGCTCCTCTTCAGTCCAATACACTGTACTTGCTGGGAACAGACGCATGTGCTATTTGAACTGTGTATGGCAATGGGAGCGCAATAGTGACTTTCCTTACCAGAAAACATCTCTTGCTCATAGGACCAGAAACTGCATGTGAATCAACTCCATTTAAGACTGGGAAACAAATGCTAGCTCGACTTACAAGAAACACACTCTGCTTTTGAGAAAAGATCACTCTTCTACTCTATTGTGTTTCCTATGGGTCCGAACAGTGAGCTTGCTCAGAACAAAAGAACTGTGCTTCCTACACACATGGGCCATATCTGGTTCCACTCCTCTTAGGAAAATGACAAGAACAGTAGCTCCTCTTCAGTCCAATACACTGTACTTGCTGGGAACAGACGCCAATGCTATTTGTACTGTGTATGACAATGTGAGCGAAATAGTGACTCTTCTTACCAGAAAACAACTCTTGCTCGTAGGACCAGCCACTGCATGGGATTCAACTCCATTTCTGACTGGGAAACAAACACTACCCCGCCTTTCAAGAAACACAATCAAATTTTGAGAAAGAGCACTCATCTACTCTACTGTGTTTCCTGTGATGTCCGCACAGTGTGCTTTCTCAGAGCAAAAGAACTGTGCTTCCTACACACATGGGCCATATCTGGTTCAACTCCTCTTAGGAAAATGACAAGAACAGTAGCTCCTCTTCAGTCCAATACACTGTACTTGCTGGGAACAGACGCGAGTGCTATTTGCACTATGTATTACAATGGGAACGCAATAGTGACTCTTCTTACCAGAAAACAACTCTTGCTCATAGGACCTGAAACTGCATGGGATTCAACTCTGTTTCTGCCTGGGAAACAAACACTAGCTCGTCTTTCAAGAAACACAATCAAATTTTGAGAAAAGAGCACTCATCTACTCTGCTGTGTTTCTTATGATGTCCGCACAGTGTGCTTTCTCAGAACAAAAGAACTGTGCTTCCTACATACAAGGGACATATCTGGTTCAACTCCTCTTAAGAAAATGACAAGAACAGTAGCTCCTCTTCAGTCCAATACACTGTACTTGCTGGGAACAGACGCCAGTGCTATTTGCCCTGTGTATGGCAATGGGAGCACAATAGTGACTCTTCTTACCAGAAAACAACTCTTGCTCGTAGGACCTGAATCTGCATGGGTTTCAACTCCATTTAGGACTGGGAAACAAACGCTAGCTCGCCTTACAAGAAACACACTCTGCTTTTGAGAAAAGAGCACTCTTCTACTATACTGTGTTTCCTATGGGGTACGAACAGTGAGCTTGCTCAGAACAAAAGACCTGTGCTTCCTACACACATGGCCATATCTAGTTCAATTCTGCTTAGGAAACTGACAAGAAGAGTAGCTCCTCTTCAGTCCAATACACTGTACTTGCTGGGAACAGACGCAAGTGCTATTTGAACTGTGTACGGCAATGGGAGCGCAATAGTGACTTTCCTTACCAGAAAACATCTCTTGCTCATAGGAACAGAAACTGCATGTGATTCAACTCCATTTAGGACTGGGAAACAAACGCTAGCTTGTCTTACAAGAAACACACTCTGCTTTTGAGAAAAGAGCACTCTTCTACTCTATTGTGTTTCCTATGAGGTCCGAACAGTGAGCTTGCTCAGAACAAAAGAACTGTGCTTTCTACACACACGGGCCATATTTAGTTCAACTCTGCTTAGGAAACTGACAAGAACATTAGCTCCTCTTCAGTCCAATACACTGTACTTGCTGGGAACAGACGCGAGTGCTATTTGCACTGTGTATGGCAATGGGAGCGCAATAGTGACTCTTCTTATCAGAAAACTACTCTTGCTCGTACAACCAGAAACTGCATGTGATTCAACTCCATTTAGGACTGGGAAACAAACGCTAGCTCGCCTTACAAGAAACACACTGTTCTTTTGAGAAAAGAGCACTCTTCTACTCTACTGTGTTTCCTATGGGGTCCAAACAGTGAGCTTGCTCAGAACAAAAGAACTGTGCTTCCTACACACACGGGCCATATCGAGTTCAACTCTGCTTAGGAACCTGACAAGAACAGTAGATCCTCTTCAGTCCAATACACTGTACATGGTGGGAACCGACGCCAGTGCTATTTGCCCTGTGTATGACAATGGGAACGCAATAGTGACTCTTCTTAACAGAAAACAACTCTTGCTCATAGGAACAGAAACTGCATGTGATTCAACTCCATTTAGGACTGGGAAACAAACGCGAGCTCGCCTTACAAGTAACACACTCTGCTTTTGAGAGAAGGGCACTCTTCTACTCTACTGTGTTTCCTATGGGGTCCGAACAGTGAGCTTGCTCAGAACAAAAGACCTGTGCTTCCTACACACACGGGCCATATCTGGTTCAACTCTGCTTAGGGAACTGACAAGAACAGTAGATCCTCTTCAGTACAATACATTGTACTTGCTGGGAGCTGACGCAAGTGCTATTTGAACTGTGTATGGCAATGGGAGCACAATAGTGACTTTCCTTACCAGAAAACATCTCTTGCTCGTAGGACCAGAAACTGCATGTGATTCAACTCCATTTAAGACTGGGAAACAAACGCTAGCTAGCCTTACAAGAAACACACTCTGCTTTTGAGAAAAGAGCACTCTTCTACTCTGCTGTGTTTCCTATAGGGCCAGGACAGTGAACTTGCTCAGAAAAAAAGAATTGTGCTTCCTACACACAGGGGCCATATCTAGTTCATCTCTGCTTAGGAAATTGACAAGAACAGTAGCTCCTCTTCAGTCCAATACACTGTACTTGCTGGGAACAGATGCCAGTGCTATTTGCCCTGTGTATGTAAATTGGAGCGCAATAGTGACTCTTCTTTACAGAAAACAACTCTTGCTCATACAACCAGAATCTGCATGTGATTCAACTCCATTTCTGATTGGAAAACAAACACTGGCTCGCCTTTCAAGAAACACAGTCTGCTTTTGAGAAAAGAGCACTCTTCTACTCTACTGTGGTTCCTATGGTGTCGCACAGTGAGCTTTCTCAGAACAAAAGAACTGTGCTTCTTATACACACGGGCCATATCTAGTACAACTCCTCTTAGGAAACTGAGAAGAACAGTAGCTCCTCTTCAGTCCAATACACTGTACTTGCTGGGAACAGACGCCAGTGCTATTTGCACTGTGTATGGCAATGGGAGCGCAATAGTGACTCTTCTTATCAGAAAACTACTCTTGCTCATAGGACCAGAAACTGCATGTGATTCAACTCCATTTAGGACTGGGAAACAAATGCTAGCTCGCCTTACAAGAAACACACTCTGCTTTTGAGAAAAGAGCACTCTTCTACTCTATTGTGTTTCCTATGGGGTCCGAACATTGAGCTTGCTGAGAACAAAAGAACTGTGCTTCCTACACACAGGGCCATATCTAGTTCAATTCTGTTAGGAACCTGACAAGAACAGTAGATTCTCTTCAGTCCATTACACTGTACATGTTGGGAACCGACGCCAATGCTATTTGCCCTGTGTATGACAATGGGAGCGCAATAGTGACTCTTCCTACCAGAAAATAACTCTTGCTCGTAGGACCAGAAACTGCATGAAACTCAACTCCATTTAGGACTGGGAAACAAACGCTAGCTCGCCTTACAAGAAACACACTCTGCTTTTGAGAAAAGAGCACTCTTCTACTCTACTGTGTTTCCATTAGGCCCAGAACAGTCAGCTTGCTCAGAACAAAAGAACTGTGCTTCCTACATACAGGGGCCATATCTAGTTCAACTCTGCTTAGGAACCTGACAAGAACAGTATCTCCTCTTCAGTCCAATACACTGTACATGCTGGGAACAGATTCCAGTGCTATTTACCCTGTGTATGACAATGGGAGCGCAATAGTGACTCTTCTTACCAGAAAACAACTCTTCTTCGTAGGACCAGAAACTGCATGGGATTCAACTCCATTTCTGACTGGGAAACAAACACTAGCTCGCCTTAAAAGAAACACACTCTGCTTTTGAATAAAGAGCACTCTTCTACTCTACTGTGTTTCCTATGGGTTCCGAACACTGAGCTTGCTCAGAACAAAAGAACTGTGCTTCCTACACATGGGCCATATCTAGTTCAACTCTGCTTAGGAAACTGACAAGAACAGTAGATCCTCTTCAGTCCAATACACTGTACTTGCTGGAAACAGACGCGAGTGCTATTTGCACTGTGTATGGCAAAGGGAGCACAATAGTGACTTTCCTTACTAGCAAACAACTCTTGCTGGTAGGACCAAAAACTGCATGTGATTCAACTCCATTTAGGACTGGGAAACAAACGCTTGCTCGCCATACAAGAAACACACTCTGCTTTTGAGAAGAGCACTCTTCTACTCTACTGTGTTTCCTATAGGGCCAGGACAGTGAACTTGCTCAGAAAAAAAGAACTGTGCTTCCTACACACAGGGGCCATATCTAGTTCATCTCTGCTTAGGAAATTGACAAGAACAGTAGCTCCTCTTCAGTCCAATACACTGTACTTGCTGCGAACAGATGCCAGTGCTATTTGCCCTGTGTATGTAAATTGGAGCGCAATAGTGACTCTTCTTTACAGAAAACAACTCTTGCTCGTACGACCAGAATCTGCATGTGATTCAACTCCATTTCTGACTGGAAAACAAACACTAGCTCACCTTTCAAGAAACACAGTCTGCTTTTGGGAAAAGAGCACTCTTCTACTCTACTGTGGTTCCTATGGTGTCGCACAGTGAGCTTTCTCAGAACAAAAGAACTGTGCTTCTTATACACATGGGCCATATCTAGTTCAACTCCTCTTAGGAAACTGGGAAGAACAGTAGCTCCTCTTCAGTCCAATACACTGTACTTCCTGGGAACCAACGCGAGTGCTATTTGTACTGTGTATGGCAATGGGAGCGCAATAGTGACTTTCCTTACCAGAAAACAACTCTTGCTCGTAGGACCAGAAACTGCATGGGATTCAACTCCATTTCTGACTGGAAAACAAACACTAGCTCGCCTTTGAAGAAACACACTCTGCTTTTGAGAAAAGAGCTCTTTTCTACTCCACTGAGTTTCCTATGGAGTCCGAAGAGTGAGCTTGCTGAGAACAAAAGAACTGTGCTTCCTACACACACGGGCCATATCTAGTTCAACTCTGCTTAGGAAACTGACAAGAACAGTAGCTCCTATTCAGTCCAATACACTGTACTTGCTGGAAACAGACGCGAGTGCTATTTGCACTGTGTATGGCAAAGGGAGCACAATAGTGACTTTCCTTACTAGCAAACAACTCTTGCTGGTAGGAACAAAAACTGCATGTGATTCAACTCCATTTATGACTGGGAAACAAATGCTAGCTCGCCTTACAAGAAACACACTCTGCTTTTGAGAAAAGAGCACTCTTCTACTCTACTGTGTTTCCTGTAGGGCCAGGACAGTGAACTTGCTCAGAAAAAACGAACTGTGCTTCCTACACACACCGGCCATATCTAGTTCATTTCTGCTTAGGAAACTGACAAGAATAGTAGCTCCTCTTCTGTCCAATACACTACATGCTGGGAACAGATGCCAGTGCTATTTGCCCTGTGTATGTAAATTGGAGCGCAATAGTGACTCTTCTTACCAGAAAACAACTCTTGCAAGTACGACCAGAATCTGCATGTGATTCAACTCCATTTAGGAGTGGGAAACCAACGCTAGCTCGCCTTACAAGAAACACAATCTGCTTTTGAGAAAAGAGCACTCTTCTACTCTACTGTGTTTCCTATAGGTCCAGGACAGGGAACTTGCTCAGAAAAAAAAAACTGTGTTTCCTACACACAGGTGCCATTTCTAGTTCATCTCTGCTTAGGAAACTGACAAGAACAGTAGCTCCTCTTCAGTCCAATACACTGTACTTGCTGGGAACAGACGCCAGAGCTATTTGCACTGTGTATGGCAATGGGAGCGCAATAGTGATTCTCTTACCAGAAAACAACTCTTGCTCTTAGGACCAGAAACTGCATTTGATTCAATCCACTTAGGACTGGGAAACAAACGCTAGCTCGCCTTACAAGAAACACGCTCTGCTTTTGAGAATAGGGCACACATCTACTTCACTGTGTTTTCTATGGGGTCCAAACAGTGAGCTTGCTCAGAAAAAAAGAACTGTGCTTCCTACACACACAGGTCATATCTAGTTCAACTCTGCTTAGGAAACTGACAAGAACAGTAGCTCCTCTTCAGTCCAATACACTGTATTTGCTGGGAACAGACGCGACTGCTATTTGCACTGTGTATGGCAATGGGAGCGCAATAGTGACTCTTCTTATCAGAAAACAACTCTTGCTCGTAGGGCCGGAAACTGCATGGGATTCAACTCGAATTCTAACTGGGAAACAAACACTAGCTCGCCTTACAAGAAACACACTCTGCTTTTGAGAAAAGAGCACTCTTCTACTCTACTGTGTTTCCTAAGGGATCCGAACAGTGAGCTTGCTCAGAACAAAAGAACTGTGCCTCCTACACACACGGGCCATATCTAGTTCTACTCTGCTTAGGAAACTGACAAGAACAGTAGATCCTCTTCAGTCCAATACACTGTACTTGCTGGGAACAGACGCCAGTGCTATTTGCACTGTGTATGACAATGAGAGCGCAATAGTGACTCTTCTTACCAGAAAACAACTCTTGCTCGTAGGACCAGAAACTGCATGGGATTCAACTCCATTTGGTACTGTGAAAAAAACGCTAGCTCGCCTTACAAGAAACACTCTCTGCTTTTGAGAAAAGAGCACTCTTCTACTCCACTGTGTTTCCTATGGTGTCCAAACAGAGAACTTGCTCAGAACAGAAGAACTGTGCTTCCTACACCCGGGCCATATCTAGTTCAACTCTGCTTAGGAACCTGACAAGAACAGTAGATCCTCTTCAGTCCAATACACTGTACTTGCTGGGAACAGACGCCAGTGCTATTTGCACTGTGTATGACAATGGGAACGCAATAGTGACTCTTCTTACCAGAAAACAACTCTTGCTCGTAGGACCAGAAACGGCATGTGATTCAACTCCATTTAGGACTGGGAAACAAATGCTAGCTCGCCTTACAAGAAACACACTCTGCTTTTGAGAAAAGAGCACTCTTCTACTTTACTGTGTTTCCTATAGGGCCAGGACAGTGAACTTGCTCAGAAAAAAAGAACTGTGCTTCCTACACACAGGGGCCATATCTAGTTCATCTCTGCTTAGGAAACTGACAAGGACAGTAGCTCCTCTTCAGTCCAATACACTGTACTTGCTGGGAACAGACGACAGTGCTATTTGCACTGTGTATGGCAATGGGAGCACAATAGTGCCTCTTCTTACCAGAAAACAACTTTTGCTCGTAGGACCAGAAACTGCATGTGATTCAACTCCATTTCTGACTGGGAAACAAACACTAGCTCGCCTGTCAAGAAACACAATCTGCTTTTGAGAAAAGAGCACTTTTCTACTCTACTGTGTTTCCTATGGTGTCCGCACAGTGAGCTTTCTCAGAACAAAAGACCTGTGCTTCCTACACACACGGGCCATATCTAGTTCAACTCCTCTTAGGAAACATAGAAGAACAGTAGCTCCTCTTCAGTCCAATACACAGTACTTCCTGGGAACAGACGTGAGTGCTACTTGCACTATGTATGGCATTGGCAGCGACATAGTGACTTTCCTTACCAGAAAACAACTCTTGCTCGTAGGACCAGAAACTGCATGTGATTCAACTACATTTAGGACTGGGACAGAAACGCTAGCTTGCCTTACAAGAAACACACTCTGCTATGAGAAAAGAGCACTCTTCTACTCTACTGTGTTTCCTATAGGGCCAGAACAGTGAGCTTTCTCAGAACAAAAGAAGTGTGCTTCCTACATACACGGGCCAAACTAGTTCAACTCTGCTTAGGAAACTGAGAAGAAAAGTAGCTCCTCTTCAGTCCAATACACTGTACTTGCTGGGAACAGACGTGAGTGCAATTTGCACTGTGTATGGCAATGGAAGCGCAATAGTGACATTCCTTACCAGAAAACAACTTTTGCTCATAGGACCAAAAACTGCATGTGATTCAACTACATTGAGAACTGGGAAATAAACGCTAGCTCGCCTTACAAGAAACACACTCTGCTTTTGAGAAAAAAGCACTCTTCTACTCTTCTGTGTTTCCTATAGGGCCAGAACAGTGAGCTTGCTCAGAGCAAAAGAACTGTGCTTCCTACACACACGGCCATATCTAGTTAAATTCTCCTTAGGAAACTGACAAGAACAGTAGATCCTCTTCAGTCCAATACACTGTACTTGCTGGGAACAGACGCGAATGCTATTTGCACTGTGTATGACAATGGGAATGCAATAGTGTCTCTTCTCACCACAAAACAACTTTTGCTCATAGGACCAAAAACTGCATGTGATTCAACTACATTGAGAACTGGGAAATAAACGCTAGCTCGCCTTACAAGAAACACACTCTGCTTTTGAGAAAAGAGCACTCTTCTACTCTTCTGTGTTTCCTATAGGGCCAGAACAGTGAGCTTGCTGAGAACAAAAAAACTGTGCTTCCTACACACGGGCCATATCTAGTTCATCTCTGCTTAGGAACCTGACAAGAAAAGTAGATCCTCTTCAATCCAATACACTGTACATGCTGTGAACAGACGCCAGTGCTATTTGCCCTGTGTATGACAATGGGAGCACAAAAGCGACTCTTCGTACCAAAAAACAACTCTTGCTCGTAGGACCAGAAACTGCATGTGATTCAACTCCATTTAGGACTGGGAAATAAACGCTAGCTCGCCTTACAAGAAACACACTCTGCTTTAGAGAAAAGAGCACTCTTCTACTCTACTGTGTTTCCTATAGGGTCCGAACAGTCAGCTTGCTGAGAACAAACGAACTGTGCTTCCTACACACACGGGTCATATCTAGATCAACTCTGCTTAGGAAACTGACAAGAAAAGTAGATCTTCTTCAGTCCAATACACTGTACTTGCTGGGAACAGACGCGAGGTCTATTTGCACTGTGTATGGCAAAGGGAGCGCAATAGTGACTCTTCTTACCAGAAAACAACTCTTGCTCGTAGGACCAGAAACTGCATGTGTATTTCAACTCCATTTAGGACTGGGAAACAAACGCTGGCTCGCCTTATAAGAAACACACTCTGCTTTTGAGAAAAGAGCACTCTTCTACTCTACTGTGTTTCCTATGGTGTTCGAACAGTGAGCTTGCTCAGAATAAAAGAACTGTGCTTCCTACACACACGGGCCATATCTAGTTCAACTCTGCTTAGAAACTGACAAGAACAGTTGCTCCTCTTCAGTCCAATACACTGTACTTGCTGGGAAAAGACGCGAGTGCTATTTGCACTGTATACAGCAATAAGTGCACAATAGTGAATCTTCTTACCAGAAAACAACTCTTGCTCTTAGGACCAGAAACTGCATTTGATTCAATCCACTTAGGACTGGGAAACAAACGCTAGCTCGCCTTACAAGAAACACGCTCTGCTTTTGAGAATAGAGCACACATCTACTCCACTGTGTTTTCTATGGGGTCCAAACAGTGAGCTTGCTCAGAAAAAAAGAACTGTGCTTCCTACACACACGGGTCATATCTAGTTCAAATCTGCTTAGGAAACTGACAAGAACAGTAGCTCCTCTTCAGTCCAATACACTGTATTTGCTGGGAACAGACGCGAGTGCTCTTTGCACTGTGTATGGCAATGGGAGCGCAATAGTGACTCTTCTTATCAGAAAACAACTCTTGTTCGTAGGACCGGAAACTGCATGGGATTCAACTCGAATTCTAACTGGGAAACAAACGCTAGCTCGCCTTACAAGAAACACACTCTGCTTTTGAGAAAAGAGCACTCTTCTACTCTACTGTGTTTCCTATGGGATCCGAACAGTGAGCTTGCTCAGAACAAAAGAACTGTGCCTCCTACACACACGGGCCATATCTAGTTCTACTCTGCTTAGGAAACTGACAAGAACATTAGCTCCTCTTCAGTCCAATACAGTGTACTTACTGGGAACAGACGCGAGTGCTATTTGCACTGGGTACGGCAATGGGAGCACAATAGTGACTCTTCTTACCAGAAAACAACTCTTGATCTTAGGACCTGAAACTGCATTTGATTCAACCCACTTAGGACTGGGAAACAAACGCTAGCTTGCCTTACAAGAAACACGCTCTGCTTTTGAGAATAGGGCACACATCTTCTCTACTGTGTTTTCTATGGGGTCCAAACAGTGAGCTTGCTCAGAACAAAAGAACTGTGCTTCCTACACACACGGGTCATAT
Organism: Peromyscus eremicus; assembly: GCF_949786415.1. NCBI lineage: Eukaryota > Metazoa > Chordata > Mammalia > Rodentia > Cricetidae > Peromyscus > Peromyscus eremicus. Next base: position 18,871 of record NW_026736738.1, on the reverse strand, counting down.
CTAGTTCAACTCTGCTTAGGAAACTGACAAGAACAGTAGCTCCTCTTCAGCCCAATACACTGTAAGTGCTGGGAACAGACGCGAGTGCTACTTGCACTGTGTATGGCAATGGGAGCACAATAGTTACTTTCCTTACCAGAAAAAACTCTTGCTCATAGGACCAGAAACTGCATGTGATTAAAATCCATTTAGGACTGGGAAACAAACGCTAGCTCGCCTTACAAGAAACACACTCTGCTTTTGAGGAAAGAGCACTCTTCTACTCTACTGTATTTCCTATAGGGCCAGAACAGTGAGCTTGCTGAGAACAAAAAAACTGTGTTTCCTACCCACACGGGCCATATCTAGTTCAACTCTGCTTAGGAACCTGACAAGAACAGTAGATCCTTTTCAGTCTAATACACTGTACATGCTGGGAACAGACGCCAGTGCTATTTGCCCTGTGTATGGCAAAGGGAGCGCAATAGTGACTCTTCTAACCAGAAAACAACTCTTGCTCATAGGACCAAAAACTGCATGTGTATTTCAACTCCATTTAGAACTGGGAAACAAATTCTAGCTCGCCTTACAAGAAACACACTCTTCTTTTGAGAAAAGAGCACTCTTCTACTCTACAGTGTTTCCAATGGGGTTCGAAGAGTGAGCTTGCTCAGAACAAAAGAACTGTGCTTCCTACACACGGGCCATATCTAGTTCAACTCTGCTTAGGAAACTGACAAGAACAGTAGCTCTTCTTCAGTCCAATGCACTGTACTTGCTGGGAACAGACGCGAGTGCTATTGGAACTGTGTACGGCAATAAGTGCACAATAGTGAATCTTCTTACCAGGAAACAACTCTTGCTCTTAGGACAAGAAACTGCATTTGATTCAATCCACTTAGGACCGGTAAACAAACGCTAGCGTGCCTTACAAGAAACACATTCTGCTTTTGAGAATAGGGTACACATCTTCTATACTGTGTTTCCTATGGAGTCCAAACAGTGAGCTTGCTCAGAACAAAAGAACTGTGCTTCCTACACACACAGGTCATATCTAGTTCAACTCTGCTTAGGAAACTGACAAGAACAGTAGCTCCTCTTCAGTCCAATATACTGTAATTGTTGGGAACAGACGCCAGTGCTATTTGCCCTGTGTATGACAATGGGAGCACAAAAGTGACTCCTCTTACCAGAAAACAACTCTTGCTCGTAGGACCAGAAACTGCATGTGATTCAACTCCACTTAGGATTGGGAAACAAACGCTAGCTCGCCTTACAAGAAACACACTCTGCTTTTGAGAAAGGAGCACTCTTCTGCTCTACTGTGTTTTCTATGGGGTCTGAACAGTGAGCTTGCTGAGAACAAAAGAACTGTGCTTCCTACACACACGGGCCATATCTAGTTCAACTCCTCTTAGGAAACTGACAAGAACAGTAGATCCTCTTCAGTCCAATACACTGTACTTGCTGGGAACAGATGCCAGTGCTATTTGCACTGTGTATGACAATGGGAGCGCAATAGTGACTCTTCTTACCAGAAAACAACTCTTGCTCGTACGACCAGAAACTGCATTTGATTCAACCCATTTAGAACTGGGAAACAAACGCTAGCTCGCCTTACAAGAAACACACTCTTCTTTTGAGAAAAGTGCACTCTTCTACTCTACTGTGTTTCCTGTAGGGCCAGAACAGTGAGCATGCTTAGAACAAAAGAACTGTGCTTCCTACACACACGGCCATATCTAGTTCAACTCTGCTTAGGAACCTGACAAGAAGAGTAGATCCTCTTCAGTCCAATACACTGTACATGCTGGTAACAGACGCCAGTGCTATTTACCCTGTGTATGACAATGGGAGCACAATCGTGACTCTTCTTAACAGAAAACAACTCTTGCTCGTAGGACCAAATACTGCATTTGATTCACCTCCATTTAGTACTGGGAAACAAACGCTAGCTAGCCTTACAAGAAACACACTCTGCTTTTGAGAAAAAAGCACTCTTCTACTCTACTGTATTTTCTATGGGGTCCGAACAGTGAGCTTGCTGAGAACAAAAGAACAGTGCTTCCTACACACACTGGCCATATCTAGATCAACTCTGCTTAGGAAACTGACAAGAACAGTAGCTCCTCTTCAGTCCAATACACTGTACTTGCTGGGAACAGACGCGAGGGCTATTTGCACTGTGTATGGCAAAGGGAACGCAATAGTGACTATTCTTACCAGAAAACAACTCTTGCTCGTAGGACCAGAAACTGCATGTGTATTTCAACTCGATTTAGGACTGGGAAACAAACACTAGCTCGCCTTATAAGAAACACACTCTGCTTTTGAGAAAAGAGCACTCTTCTATTCTACTGTGTTTCCTCTGGGGTTCGAACAGTGAGCTTGCTCAGAACAAAAGAACTGTGCTTGCTACACACACGGGCCATATCTAGTTCAACTCTCCTTAGGAAACTGACAAGAACAGTAGCTCCTCTTCAGTCCAATACACTGTACTAGTTGGGAACAGACGCGAGTGCTATTTGTACTGTGTATGGCAATGGGAGAGCAATAGTGACTCTTCTTACCAGAAAACAACTCTTGCTCGTAGGACCAAATACTGCATTTGATTCACCTCCATTTAGTACTGGGAAACAAACGCTAGCTAGCCTTACAAAAACACACTCTGCTTTTGAGAAAAGAGCACTCTTCTACTCTACTGTGTTTCCTATAGGGCCAGAAGAGTGAGCTTGCTCAGAACAAAAGAACTGTGCTTCCTACACACACGGGCCATATCTAGTTCAATTCTGGTTAGGAAACTGAAAAGAACAGTAGCCTCTCTTCAGTCCAATACACTGTACTTGCTGGGAACAGACGCGAGTGCTATTTGCACTGTGTATGGCAAATGGAACGCAAAATGGACTCTTCTTACCAGAAAACAACTCTTGCTCGTAGGACCAGCAACTGCATGTGTATTTCAACTCCATTTAGGAGTGGGAAACAAACGCTAGCTCACCTATCAAGAAACACACTCTGCTTTTGAGAAAAGAGCACTTTTCTACTCTACTCTGTTTCCTATAGGGCCAGAACAGTGAGCTTGCTCAGAACAAAAGTACTGTGCTTCCTACACACACGGGGCATATCTAGTTCAACTCTGCTTAGGAAACTGACGAGAACAGTAGCTCCTCTTCAGTCCAATACACTATACTTGCTGGGAACAGATGCGAATGCTATTTGCACTGTGTACTGCAATGGGAGCACAGTAGTGACTCTTCTTACCAGAAAACATCTCTTGCTCTTAGGACCAGAAACTGCACATGATTCAAATCCACTTAAGACTGGGAAAAAAACGCTAGCTTGCCTTACAAGAAACACACTCTGCTTTTGAGAAAAGAGCACTCTTCTACTCTACTGTGTTTCCTATGGGATCTGAACAGTTAGCTTGCTCAGAACAAAAGAACTGTGCTTCCTACACACACGGACCATATCTAGTTCTACTCTGCTTAGGAAACTGACAAGAACAGTAACTCCTCTTCAGTCCAATACACTGTACTTGCTGGGAACAGACGCCAGTGCTATTTGCACTGTGAATGAATATGGGAGCACAATAGTGACTCTTCTTACCAGAAAACAACTCTTGATCGTAGGACCAGAAACTGCATGTGATTCAACTCCATTTAGGACTGGGAAACAAACACTAGCACTCATTACAAGAAACACACTCTGCTTTTGAGAAAAGAGCACTCTTTTACTCTACTGTGTTTCCTGTAGGGCCAAAACAGAGTGCTTGCTCAGAACAAAAGAAATGTGCTTCCTACACACACGGGTCATATCTAGTTCAACTCTGCTTAGGAATCTGACAAGAACAGTAGATCCTCTTCAGTCCAATACACTGTACATGCTGGGAACAGACGCCAGTGTTATTTGCCCTGTGTATGACAATGGGAGCGCAACAGTGACTCTTCTTACCAGAAAACAACTCTTGGTCCTAGGACCAGAAACTGCATGGGATTCAACTCCATTTAGTACTGGGAAACAAACGCTAGCTCGCCTTACAAGAAACACACTCTGCTTTTGAGAAAAGAGCACTCTTCTACTCTACTTTGTTTCCTCTGTGGTTCGAACAGTGAGCTTGCTCAGAACAAAAGAACTGTGCTTCCTACACCCATGGGCCATATCTAGTTCAACTCTCCTTAGGAAACTCACAAGAACAGTAGCTCCTCTTCAGTCCAATACAATGTTCTAGTTGGGAACAGACGCGAGTGCTATTTGTACTGTGTATGGCAATGGGAGAGCAATAGTGACTCTTCTTACCAGAAAACAACTCTTGCTCGTAGGACCAAATACTGCATTTGATTCACCTCCATTTAGTACTGGGAAACAAACGCTAGCTAGCCTTACAAAAACACACTCTGCTTTTGAGAAAAGAGCACTCTTCTACTCTACTGTGTTTCCTATAGGGCCAGAACAGTGAGCTTGCTCAGAACAATAGAACTGTGCTTCCTAAACACACGGGCCATATCTAGTACAATTCTGGTTAGGAAACTGAAATGAACAGTAGCCTCTCTTCAGTCCAATACACTGTACTTGCTGGGAACAGACGCGAGTGCTATTTGCACTGTGTATGGCAAATGGAACTCAAAATGGACTCTTCTTACCAGAAAACAACTCTTGCTCGTAGGACCAGAAACTCATGTGTATTTCAACTCCATCTAGGAGTGGGAAACAAATGCTAGCTCACCTTTCAAGAAACACACTCTGCTTTTGAGAAAAGAGCACTCTTCTACTCTACTGTGTTTCCTATAGTGCCAGAAGAGTGAGCTTGCTCAGAACAAAAGAACTGTGCTTCCTACATCCGGGCCATATCTAGTTCAACTCTGCTTAGGATACTGATAAGAGAAGTAGCTCCTCTTCAGTCCAATACACTGTACTTGCTGGGAACAGGTGCGAGTGCTATTTGCACTGTGTATGGCAATGGGAGCGCAATAGTGTCTTTCCTTACTTGAAAGCAACTCTTGTGTGTAAGACCAAAAACTGCATGTGATTCAAGTCCATTTAGGACTGGGAAACAAACACTAGCTAGACTTACAAGAAACACACTCTGTTTTTGAGAAAAGACCACTCCTCTACTCTACTGTGTTTCCTATAGGGCCAGAACAGTGAGCTTGCTCAGAACAAAAGAACTGTGCTTCCTACACACATGGGCCATATCTATTTCAGTTCTGCTTACAAAACTGACAAGAACAGTAGCCTCTCTTCAGTCCAATACACTGTACTTGCTGGGAACAGATGCGAGTGCTATTTGCACTGTGTATGGCAAAGGGAGCGCAAAATGAACTCTTCTTACCAGAAAACAACTCTCGCTCGTAGGACCAGAAACTGCATGTGTATTTCAACTTCATTTAGGACTGGGAAACAAACGCTAGCTCGCCTTACAAGAAACACACTCTGCTTTTGAGAAAAGAGCACTCTTCTACTCTACTGTGTTTCCTATGGGGTCCAAACAGAGAACTTGCTCAGAACAAAAGAACTGTGCTTCCTACACACGGGCCATATCTAGTTCAACTCTGCTGAGGAAACTGACAAGAGAAGTAGCTCCTCTTCAGTCCAATACACTGTACTTGCTGGCAACAGATGCCAGTGCTATTTGCACTGTGTATGGCAATGGGAGCGCAATAGTGACTTTCCTTACCAGAAAGCAACTCTTGCTCGTAGGACCAAAAATTGCATGTGATTCAAAACCATTTAGGACTGGGAAACAAATGCAAGCTCGCGTTACAAGAAACACACTCTGCTTTTGAGAAAAGAGCACTCTTCTACTCTACTGTGTTTCCTATAGGACCAGAACAGTGAGCTTGCTCAGAACAAAAGAACTGTGCTTCCTAAACACACGGGCCATATCTAGTTGAACTCTGCTTAGGAAACTGATGAGAACAGTAGATCCTCTTCAGTCCAATACACTGTACTTTCTGGGAACAGACGCGAGTGCTATTTGCACTGTGTACGGCAATGGATGCAAAATAGTGACTCTTCTTACCAGAAAACAACTCTTGCTCTTAGGACTTGAAACTTCATTTGATTCAATCCACTTAGGGATGGTAAACAAACGCTAGCTCGCCTTACAAGAAACACACTGTGCTTTTGAGAAAAGAGCACTCGTTTATTCTACTGTGTTTCCTGTAGGGCCAAAACAGAGAGCTTGCTCAGAAAAAAAGAACTGTGCTTCCTACACACACAGGTCATATCTAGTTCAACTCTGCTTAGGAACCTGACAAGAACAGGAGATCCTCTTCAGTCTAATACACTGTACATGCTGGGAACAGACGCCAGTGCTATTTGCCCTGTGTATGACAATGGAAGCCCAATAGTGACTCTTCTTACCAGAAAACATCTCTTGCTCCTAGGACCAGAAACTGCATGTGATTCAGCTCCATTTTAGACTGGGAAACAAACGCTAGCTCGCCTGACATGAAACACACTCTGTTTTTTAGAAAGGAGCACTCTTCTACTCTACAGTGTTTCCTATAGTGCCAGAACATTGAGCTTGCTGAGAACAAAAGAACTGTGCTTCCTACACACACGGGCCATATCTTGTTCAACTCTGCTTAGGAAACTGACAAGAACAGTAGCTCCTCTTCAATCCAATACACTGTACTTGCCTGGAACAGACGCGAGTGCTATTTGCACTGTGTACAGCAATGTGAACACAATAGTGACTCTTCTTACCAGAAAACAACTCTTGCTAATAGGACCAAAAACTGCATGTTATTCAACTCCACTTAGGACTGGGAAACAAACGCTAGCTCACCTTACAAGAAACACGCTCTGCTTTGAGAAAAGGTCACACTTCTACTCTACTGTGTTTCCTATAGGGTCCGAACAGTGAGCTTGCTCAGAACAAAAGAACCGTGCTTCCTACACACACGGGCCATATCTAGTTCAACTCTGCTTAGGAAACTGACAAGAACAGTAGATCCTCTTCAGTCCAATACACTGTCCTTGCTGGGAACAGACGCCACTGCTATTTGCACTGTGAATGACAAAGGGAGCACAATAGTGACTCTTCTTAGCAAAAACAACTCTTGCTCGTAGGACCAGAAACTGCATGTGATTCAACTCGATTTAGGACTGGGAAACAAACGCTAGCTCACGTTACAAGAAACACACTCTGCTTTTGAGAAAAGAGCACTCTTCTACTCTACTGTGTTTCCTGTGGGGCCAGAACAGTGAGCTTGCTCAGAACAAAAGAACTGTGCTTCATAGACATGGGCCATATCTAGTTCAATTCTGCATAGGAAACTGACAAGAACAGTAGCTCCTCTTCAGTCCAAAACACTGTAATTGCTGGGAACAGACGCGAGTGCTATTTGCACTGTGTATGGCAATTGGAGGGCAATAGTGACTCTTCTTACCAGAAAACAACTCTTGCTAGTAAGACCAAAAAGTGCCCTTGATTCAACTCCATTTGGGACTGGGAAACAAACCCTAGCTTGCCTTACAAGAAACACACTCTGCTTTTGAGAAAAGAGCACTCTTCTACTCTCCTGTTTTTCCTATGGGGTCCGAACAGTGAGCTTGCTGAGAACAAAAGAACTGTGCTTCCTACACACACGAGCCATATCTAGTTCAACTCTGCTTAGTAAACTCACAAGAACAGTAGCTCCTCTTCAGTCCAATACACTGTACTTGCTGGGAACAGACGCGAGGGCTATTTGCACTGTGTACCCCAATGGGAGCGCAATACTGACTCTTCTTAACAGAAAACAACTCTTGCTCGTAGGACCAGAAACTGCATGTGATTTACTCCATTTAGAACTGGGAAACAAACACTAGCTTGCCTTACAAGAAACACTTTCTGCTTTTGAAAAAAGAGCACTCTTCTACTCTACTGTGTTTCCTATAGGGCCAGAACAGTGAGCTTGCTCAGAACAAAAGAACTGTGCTTCCTACACACACGGGCCATATCTATTTCAACTCTGCTTAGAAAACTGACAAGAAGAGTAGCTCCTCTTCAGTCCAATACACTGTAATTGTTGGGAACAGACGCGAGTGCTATTTGCACTGTGAACAGCAATGGGAGCACAATAGTGACTCTTCTTACCAGAAAACAACTCTTGCTCTTAGGACCAGAAACTGCATGTGATTCAACTCCATTTAGGACTGGGAAACAAACACTAGCTCGCCTTACTAGAAGCACACTCTGCTTTTGAGGAAAGAGCACTCTTCTACTCTACTGTGTTTCCTATAGGGCAAGAACAGTGAGCTTGCTGAGAACAGAAGAACGGTGCTTCCTACACACACGGGCCAATCTAGTTCAACTCTGCTTAGGAACCTGACAAGAACAGTAGATCCTCTTCAGTCCAATACACTGTGCATGCTGGGAACAGAAGCCAGTGCTATTTGCTCTGTGTATGACAATGGGAGCATAATAGTGACTCTTCTTACCAGGAAACAACTCTTGCTCCTAGGACCAGAAACTGCATGTGATTCAGCTCCATTTTGGACTGGGAAACAAACGCTAGCTCGCCTGACATGAAACACAGTCTTCTTTTTGAGTAAAGAGCACTCTTCAACTCTACTGTGTTTTCTATGGGGTCCGAACAGTGAGCTTGCTGAGAACAAAAGAACTGTGCTTCCTACACACTCACGCCATATCTAATTCAACTCTGCTTAGGAAAATGACATGAACAGTAGCTCCTCTTCAGTCAAATACACTGTACTTGCTGGGAACAGATGCGAGTGCTATTTGCACTGTGTATAGCAATGGGAGCGCAATAGTGACTTTCCATACCAGAAAACAACTCTTGCGTGTAGGACCAGAAACTGCATGTGATTCAACTCCATTTAGGACTTGGAAACAAACGCTAGCTCGCCTTACAAGAAACACACTCTGCTTTTGAGAAAACAGCACTCTTCTACTCTACTGTGTTTCCTATAGCGCAGGAACAGTGAGCTTGCTCAGAACAAAAGAACTGTGCTTCCTACACACGGGCCATATCTAGTTCAACTCTGCTTAGGAAACTGACAAGAAAAGTAGATCCTCTTCATTCCAATACACTGTACTTGCTGGGAACAGACGCGAGTGCTATTTGCACTGTGAACAGCAATGTGAGCACAATAGTGACTCTTCTTACCAGAAAACAACTCTTGCTCTTAGGACCAGAAACTGATGTGATTTAACTCCATTTAGGACTGGGAAACAAACACTAGTTCGCCGTACTAGAAACACACTCTGCTTTTGAGGAAAGAGTACTCTTCTACTCTACTGTGTTTCCTGTAGGGCCAGAACAGTGAGCTTGCTGAGAACAAAAGAACTGTGCTTCCTACACACACGGGCCATATCTAGTTCAACTCTGCTTAGGAAACTGACAAGAACAGTAGCTCCTCTTCAGTCCAATACACTGTACTTGTTGGGAACAGACGCGAGTGCTATTTGCACTGTGTATGGCAAAGGGAGCGCAATAGTGACTCTTCTTACCAGAAAAAAACTCTTGCTCGTAGGACCAGAAACTGCATGTGTATTTCAACTCCATTTAGGACTGGGAAACAAATGCTAGCTCGCCTTACAAGAAGCACACTCTGCTTTTGAGAAAAGAGCACTCTTCTACTCTACTGTGTTTCCTATGGGGTTCGAACAGTGAGCTTGGTCAGAACAAAAGAACTGTGCTTCCTACACATAGCCATATCTAGTTCAACTCTGCTTAGGAAACTGACAAGAACAGTAGCTCCTCTTCAGACCAATACACTGTACTTGCGTTAAACAAACGCGAGTGCTATATGTACTGTGTATGGCAATGGGAGCGCAATACTCTCTTCTTACCAGAAAACAACTCTTGCTCGTAGGACCAAAAACTGCATTTGATTCAACTCCATTTAGGACTGAGAAACAGACGCTAGCTCGCCTTTCAAGAAACACACTCTGCTTTTGAGAAAAGAGCCCTTTTCTACTCTACTGTGTTTTTTATAGGGCCAGAACAGTGAGCTTGCTCGAACAAAAGAACTGTGCTTCCTACACACACGGGCCATATCTAGTTAAATTCTGCTTAGGAAACTGACAAGAACAGTAGCTCCTCTTCAGTTCAATACACTGTACTTGCTGGGAACAGACGCCAGTGCTATATGCACTGTGTATGGCAATGGGAGCTCAAAAGTGACTTTCCTTACCAGAAAACAACTCTTGCTCGTAGGACCTGAAACTGCATGAGATTCAACTCCATTTAGGACTGGGAAACAAACGCTAGCTCGCCTTACAAGAAACACACTCTGCTTTTGAGGAAAGAGCACTCTTCTACTCTACTGTGTTTCCTATAGAGCCAGAAAAGTGAGCTTGCTGAGTACAAAAGAACTGTGCTTCCTACACACATGGGCCATATCTAGTTCAACTCTGCTTAGGAACCTGACAAGAACAGTAGATCCTCTTGAGTCCAATACACTGTACATGCTGGGAACAGAAGCCAGTGCTATTTGCGCTGTGTATGACAATGGGCACGCAATAGTGACTCTTCTTACCAGAAAACAACTCTTGCTTGTAGGACCAGAAACTGCATGTGATTCAACTCCATTTAGGACTGGGAAACAAACGCTAGCTCGCCTTACAAGAAACACACTCTGCTTTTGAGAAAAGAGCACTCTTCTACTCTACTGTGTTTCCTATAGGGCCAGAACAGTGAGCTTGCTCAGAACAAAAGAACTGTGCTTCCTACACATACGGGCCATATCTAGTTCAACTCTGCTTAGGAAACTGACAAGAAGAGTACCTCCTCTTCAGTCCAGTACACTGTAATTGCTGGGAACAGACGCGAGTGCTATTTGCACTGTGAACAGCAATGGGAGCACAATAGTAACTCTTCTTACCAGAAAACAACTCTTGCTCTTAGGACCAGAAACTGCATGTGATTCAACTCCATTTAGGACTGGGAAACAAACACTAGCTCGCCTTACTAGAAGCACACTCTGCTTTTGAGGAAAGAGCACTCTTCTACTCTACTGTGTTTCCTATAGGGCCAGAACAGTGAGCTTGCTCAGAAGAAATGAACTGTGCTTCCTACACATGGCCATATCTAGTTTAATTTTGCTTAGGAAACTGACAAGAACAGTAGATCCTCTTCAGTCCAATACACTGTACTTGCTGGGAACAGACGCCAGTGCTATTTGCATTGTGTATGACAATGGGAGCTCAATAGTGACTCTTCTTACCACAAAACAATTCCTGCTCGTAGGACCAGAAACTGCATGTGATTCAACTCCATTTAGGACTGGGAAACAAACGCTAGCTCGACTTACAAGAAACACACTCTGCTTTTGAGGAAAGAGCACTCTTCTACTCTACTGTGTTTCCTGTAGGGCCAGAACAGTAAGCTTGCTGAGTACAAAAGAACTGTGCTTCCTACACACATGGGCCATATCTAGTTCAACTCTGCTTAGGAACCTGACAAGAACAGTAGATCCTCTTCAGTCCAATACACTGTACATGCTGGGAACAGAAGCCAGTGCTATTTGCGCTTTGTATGACAATGGGAGCACAATAGTGACTCTTCTTACCAGAAAACAACTCTTGTTCGTAGGACCAGAAAGTGAATGTCATTCAACTCCATTTAGGACTGGGAAACAAACGCTAGCTCACCTTACAAGAAACACACTCTTCTTTTGAGTAAAGTACACTCTTCAACTCTACTGTGATTTCTATGGGGTCCGTACTGTTAGGTTGCTGAGAACAAAAAAACTGTGCTTCCTACACACTCGCGCCATATCTAATTCAACTCATCTTAGGATCCTGACAAGAACAGTAGATCCTCTTCAGTCCAATACACTGTACATGCTGGGAACAGACGCCAGTGCTATTTGCCCTCTGTATGACAATGGGAGCGCAATAGTTACTCTTATTACCAGAAAAAACTCTTGCTCGTAGGACCAGAAACTGCATGTGATTCAATTCCATTTAGGACTGGGAAACAAACGGTAGCTCGCCGTAAAAGAAACACACTCTGCTTTTGAGAAAAGAGCACTCTTCTACTCTACTGTGTTTTCTATGGGGTCCGAACAGTGAGCTTGCTGAGAACGAAAGAACTGTGCTTCCTACACACACGGGCCATATCTAGTTCAACTCTGCTTAGGAAACTGACAAGAACAGCAGCTCCTCTTCAGTCCAATACACTGTACTTGTTGGGAACAGACGCGAGTGCTATTTGCACTGTGTATGGCAAAGGGAGCGCAATAGTGACTCTTCTTACCAGAAAACAACTCTTGCTTGTAGGACCAGAAACTGCATGTGAATTTCAACTCCATTTAGGACTGGGAAACAAATGCTAGCTCGCCTTACAAGAAACACACTCTGCTTTTGAGAAAAGAGCACTCTTCTACTCTACTGTGTTTCCTAAGGGGTTCGAACAGTGAGCTTGCTCAGAACAAAAGAACTGTGCTTCCTACACACACGGGCCATATCTAGTTCAACTATGCTTAGGAAACTGACAAGAACAGTAGCTCCTCTTCAGCCCAATACACTGTACTTGCTGGGAACAGATGTGAGGGCTATTTGCTCTGTGTTTGGCAATGGGAGCACAATAGTGACTTTCCTTACAAAAAAGCAACTCTTGCGTGTAGGACCAAAAACTTCATGTGATTCAACTCCATTTAGATCTTGGAAAGAAACGCTAGCTCGCCTTACAAGAAACACACTCTGCTTTTGAGAAAACAGCACTCTTCTACTCTACTGTGTTTCCTATAGCGCCAGAACAGTGAGCTTGCTCAGAACAAAAGAACTGTGCTTCCTACACACACGGGCCATATCTAGTTCAACTCTGCTTAGGAAACTGACGAGAACAGTTGCTCCTCTTCAGTCCAATACACTGTAATTGCTGGGAACAGACGCGAGTGCTATTTGCACTGTGTATGGCAATGGGAGCACAATAGTTACTACCTTACCAGAAAAAACTCTTGCTCATAGGACCAGAAACTGCATGTGATTCAACTCCATTTAGGACTGGGAAACAAACGCTAGCTCGCCTTACAAGAAACACACTCTGCTTTTGAGGAAAGAGCACTCTTCTACTCTACTGTGTTTCCTATAGGGCCAGAACAGTGAGCTTGCTGAGAACAAAAAAACTGTGTTTCCTACCCGCACAGGCCATATCTAGTTGAACTCTGCTTAGGAACCTGACAAGAACAGTAGATCCTCTTCAGTCCAATGCACTGTACATGCTTGGGACAGACGCCAGTGCTATTTGCCATGTGTATGGCAAAGGGAGCGCAATAGTGACTCTTCTAACCAGAAAACAACTCTTGCTCATAGGACCAAAAACTGCATGTGTATTTCAACTCCATTTAGAACTGGGTAACAAATGCTAGCTCGCCTTACAAGAAACACACTCTGCTTTTGAGAAAAGAGCTCTCTTCTACTCTACATTGTTTCCTATGGGGTTCGAAGAGTGAGCTTGCTCAGAACAAAAGAACTGTGCTTCCTACACACGGGCCATATCTAGTTCAACTCTGCTTAGGAAACTGACAAGAACAGTAGCTCCTCTTCAGTCCAATACACTGTACTTGCTGGGAACAGACGCGAGTGCTATTTGCACTGTGTATGGCAATGGGAGCGCAATAGTGACTTTCCTTACCACAAAACAACTCTTGCTCATAAGACCAGAAACTGCATGTGATTCAACTCCATTTAGGATTGTGAAACAAACGCTAGCTCGCCTTACAAGAAACACACTTTGCTTTTGAGAATAGGGCACACATCTACTCTACTGTGTTTCCTATGGTGTCCAAACAGTGTGCTTGCTCAGATCAAAAGAACTGTGCTTCCTACACACACGGGTCATATCTAGTTCAACTCTGGTTAGGAACCTGACAAGAACAGTAGATCCTCTTCAGTCCAATACACTGTACATGCTGGGAAGAGAAACCAGTGCTATTTTCCCTGTGTATGACAATGGGAGCACAATAGTGACTCTTCTTACCAGAAAAAAACTCTTGCTCGTAGGACCAGAAACTGCATGTGATTCAACTCAATTTAGGACTGGGAAACAAACGCTAGCTCGCCTTACAAGAAACACACTCTGCTTATGAGAATAGAACACTCTTCTGCTCTACAGTGTTTCCTATAGGGCGAGAACAGTGAGCTTGCTCAGAACAAAAGAACTGTGCTTCCTACACACACGGGCCATATCTAGTTCAACTCTGCTTAGGAAACTGATGAGAACAGTAGCTCCTCTTTAGTCCAATACACTGTACTTACTGGGAACAGACGCGCATGCTATTTGCACTTTGTATGGCAATGGGAGCGCAATAGTGACTCTTCTTACCAGAAAACAACTCTTGCTCGTAGGACCAAAAACTGCATTTGATTCAACTCCTGTTAGGACTGGGAAACAAACGCTAGCTCTCCTACAAGAAACACACTCTGGTTTTGAGAAAAGAGCACTCTTCTACTCTACTGTGTTTCTTATAGGGCCAGAACAGTGAGCTTGCTCAGAACAAAAGAACTGTGCTTCCTACACACACGGTCCATATCTAGTTCAACTCTGCATAGGAAACTGACAAGAACAGTAGCTCCTCTTCAGTCCAATACACTGTACTTGCTGGGAACAGACGCGAGTGCTATTTGCACTGTGTATGGCAAAGGGAGCGCAATAGTGACTCTTCTTACCAGAAAACAACTCTAGCTCATAGGCCCAGAAACTGCATGTGATTCAACTCAATTTAGGACTGGGAAACAAACGCTAGCTCCCCTTACAAGAAACACACTCTGCTTTTGAGAAATAAGCACTCTTACACTCTACTGTGTTTCCTATGGGATCCGAACAGTGAGCTTGCTCACAACAAAAGAACTGTGCTTCCTACACACACGGGCCATATCTAGTTCAACTCTGCTTAGGAAACTGACAAGAACAGTAGCTCTTCTTCAGTCCAATACACTGTACTTGCTGAGAACAGACGCGAGTGCTATTTGTACTGTGTACGGCAATGGGAGCACAATAGTGACTCTTCTTACCAGAAAACAACTCTTGCTCGTAGGACCAGAAACTGCATGGGATTCAACTCCATTTTTGACTGGGAAAAAAACGCTTGATTGCCTTACAAGAAACACACTCTGCTTTTGAGAAAAGAGCACCTTTCTTCTCTACTGTGTTTCCTATGGGGTCCAAAGAGAGAACTTGCTCAGAACAGAAGAACTGTCCTTCCTACACCGGGCCATATCTAGTTAAACTCTGCTTAGGAAACTGACAAGAGAAGTAGCTACTCTTCAATCCAATACACTGTACTTGCTGGGAACAGACGCCAGTGCTATTTGCACTGTGTATGACAATGGGAGCGTAATAGTGACTCTTCTTACCAGAAAACAACTCTTGCTCGTAGGACCAGAAATTGCATGTGATTCAACTCCATTTAGGACTGGGAAACAAACGCTAGCTCACCTTAAAAGAAACATGCTCTGCTTTTGAGAATAGGGCACACATCTACTCTACTGTGTTTTCTATGGGGTCCAAACAGTGAGCTTGCTCAGAACAAAACAACTTTGCTTCCTACACACACAGGTCATATCTAGATCAACTCTGCTTAGGAAACTGACGAGAACAGTAGCTCCTCTTCAGTCCAATACACTGTACTTGCTGGGAACAGACGCGAGTGCTATTTGCACTGTGTATGGCATTGGGAGCGCAATAGTGACTCTTCTTACCAGAAAACAACTCTTGCTCGTAGGACCAGAAACAGCATGGGATTCAACTCGATTTCTTACTGGGAAACAAACACTAGCTCGCTTTACAAGAAAAACACTCTGCTTTTGAGAAAAGAGCACTCTTCTACTCTACTGTGTTTCCTATGGGATCCGAACAGTGAGCTTGCTCAGAACAAAAGAACTGTGCTTCCTACACACACGGGCCATATCTAGTTCTACTCTGCTTAGGAAACTGACAAGAACATTAGCTCCTCTTCAGTCCAATACACTGTACTTCCTGCGAACAGACGCGAGTGCTATTTGCACTGTGTATGGCAATGGGAGCGCAATAGTGACTTTCCTTACCAGAAAGCAACTCTTGCTCGTAGGACCAAAAACTGCATGTGATTCGACTCCATTTAGGACTGGGAAACAAACGCTAGCTCACCTTACAAGTAACACACTCTGCTTTTGAGGAAGGAGCACTCTTCTACTCTACTGTCTTTCCTTTAGCGCCAGAACAGTGAGCTTGCTCAGAACAAAAGAACTGTGTTTCCTACACACACGGCCATATCTAGTTCAAATCTGCTTAGGAAACTGACACGAACAGTAGATCCTCTTCAGTCCAATACACTGTACTTCCTGGGAACAGAGGCGAGTGCTATTTGCACTGTGTATGACAATGGGAGCACAATAGTGACTCTTCATACCACAAAACCACTCTTGCTCATAGGACCAAAAACTGCATGTGAATCAACTCCATTTAGGACTGGGAAACAAACGCTAGCTCGCCTTACAAGAAACACACTCTGCTTTTGAGAAAAGAGCACTCTTCTACTATACTGTGTTTCCTATAGGGCCAGAACAGTGAGCTTGCTCAGAACAAAAAAACTGTGCTTCCTACACACATGGGCCATATCTAGTTCAACTCTGCTTAGGAAACTGATGAGAACAGTAGCTCTTCTTCAGTCCAATACACTGTACTTGCTGGGAACAGACGCGAGTGCTATTTGCACTGTGTACTGCAATGGATGCAAAATAGTGACTCTTCTTACAAGAAAACAACTCTTGCTCTTAGGACCTGTAACTGCATTTGATTCAACTCACTTAGGACTGGGAAACAAACGCTAGCTTGCCTTACAAGAAACATGCTCTGCTTTTGAGAATAGGGCACACATCTACTCTACTGTGTTTTCTATGGGGTCCAAACAGTGAGCTTGCTCAGAACAAAAGAACTGTGCTTCCTACACACACGGGTCATATCTAGTTCATCTCTGCTTAGGAAACTGACAAGAACAGTAGCTCCTCTTCAGCCCAATACATTGTAATTGCTGGGAACAGACGCAAGTGCTATTTGCACTGTGTATGGCAATGGGAGCACAATAGTTACTTAACTTACCAGAAAAAACTCTTGCTCATAGGACCAGAAACTGCATGTGATTCATCTCCATTTAGGACTGGGAAACAAACGCTAGCTCGCCTTACAAGAAACACACTCTACTTTTGAGGAAAGAGCACTCTTCTACTCTACTGTGTTTCCTATAGGGCCAGAACAGTGAGCTTGCTGAGAACAAAAAAACTGTGTTTCCTACCCTTCACGGGCCATATCTAGTTGAACTCTGCTTAGGAACCTGACAAGAACAGTAGATACTCTTCAGTCCAATACAATGTACATGCTGGGAACAGACGCCAGTGCTATTTGCCCTGTGTATGGCAAAGGAAGCGCAATAGTGACTCTTCTAACCAGAAAACAACTCTTGCTCATAGGACCAAAAACTGCATGTGTATTTCAACTCCATTTAGAACTGGGAAACAAATGCTAGCTCACCTTACAAGAAACACACTCTGCTTTTGAGAAAAGAGCACTCTTCCACTCTACATTGTTTCCTATGGGGTTCGAAGAGTGAGTTGCTCAGAACAAAAGAACTGTGCTTCCTACACACGGGCCATATCTAGTTCAACTCTGCTTAGGAAACTGACAAGAACAGTAGCTCCTCTTCAGTCCAATACACTGTACTTGCTGGGAACAGACGCGAGTGCTATTTGCACTGTGTACGGCAATAAGTGCACAATAGTGAATCTTCTTACCAGGAAACAACACTTGCTCTTAGGACCAGAAACTGCATTTGATTCAATCCACTTAGGACTGGGAAACAAACGCTAGCTTGCCTTACAAGAAACACGCTCTGCTTTTGAGAATAGGGTACACATCTTCTATACTGTGTTTCCTATGGAGTCCAAACAGTGAGCTTGCTCAGAACAAAAGAACTGTGCTTCCTACATACACGGGTCATATCTAGTTCAACTCTGCTTAGGAAACTGACAAGAACAGTAGCTCCTCTTCAATCCAATACACTGTAATTGTTGGGAACAGACACCAGTGCTATTTGCCATGTGTATGACAATGGGAGCACAAAAGTGACTCCTCTTACCAGAAAACAACTCTTGCTCGTAGGAACAGAAACTCCTTGTGATTCAACTCCATTTAGGACTGGGAAACAAACGCTAGCTCACCTTACAAGAAACACACTCTGCTTTTGAAAAAGGAGCACTCTTCTGCTCTACTGTGTTTTCTATGGGGTCAGAACAGTGAGCTTGCTGAGAACAAAACAACTGTGCTTCCTACACACACGGGCCATATCTAGTTCAACTCTGCTTAGGAACCTGACAAGAACAGTAGATCCTCTTCAGTCCAATACACTGTACATGCTGGGAACAAATGCCAGGGCTATTTACCCTGTGTGTGACAATTGGAGCGCAATAGTGACTCTTCTTACCAGAAAACAACTCTTGCTCGTAGGACCAGAAACTGCATGGGATTCAACTCGATTTCTTACTCGGAAACAAACACTAGCTCGCTTTACAAGAAAGACACTCTGCTTTTGAGAAAAGAGCACTCTTCTACTCTACTGTGTTTCCTATGGGATCCGAACAGTGAGCTTGCTCAGAACAAAAGAACTGTGCTTCCTACACACAGGGGCCATATCTAGTTCTACTCTGCTTGGGAAACTGACAAGAACATTAGCTCCTCTTCAGTCCAATACACTGTACTTCCTGGGAACAGACGCCAGTGCTATTTGCACTGTGTATGGCAATGGAAGCGCAATAGTGACTTTCCTTACCAGAAAGCAACTCTTGCTCATAGGACCAAAAACTGCATGTGATTCAACTCCATTTAGGACTGGGAAACAAATGCTAGCTCGCCTTACAAGTAACACACTCTGCTTTTGAGGAAGGAGCACTCTTCTACTCTAC